>NC_057797.1:554091715-554128072 GCF_018294505.1 Triticum aestivum | reverse complement strand
GAACAGTGAGCGGTGGTGTTGCCTCTGGATGAACAGGACCCCGTGGTGTGGTGGAGGGCTGGATGAATAGTAGACCGTGGAGGGGTGGTTGAACAGGACCCCGTGGTGTGGAGGGCTAGATGAAGAGTAGATGGTGGAGGGGTGGTTGAACGGTAGCCGGTGGAGTAGCGCACGGTTGAGACTGGATGAACAAGAGCCCGTGGAGGCTGGAGGAGGTCGACGGTAGCCCGTGGAGGCTGGAGGAGGTCAACGGTGGAGATGAACAGTATCCCATGGAGTCCCGTTCTGCGGTACGCCACACCCCTCCCGATGAACATGACCCTCGTTTCGACCGTAGGAGGTCCGTTTCGTAAGTTTTGCAGTACGCCACACCCCTCCCGATCAACAGGACCCCCGTTTCGACCGTAGGAGGTCTGTTTCCTCTGTTTTGCGGTATGCCACACCCCTCCCGATCAACAGGACCCCCGTTTCGACTGTAGGAGGTCCGTTTCCTCCGTTCTGTGGTACGCCAGGCCTCGTTTCTATCGCCTGTTCCATCCAAGCCCTCCCGATGAACACGACCACGCATTCCGTTCCGACCCAGCCCTCTCGATGAACACGACCACACATTCCGTTCCGACCCAGCCGGTTGGCTCCCACGTGTTCCATTGCCTACCGATGAACACGACGCATTCCGTTGCCTCCCCATGAACACGACGCATTTCGTTGCCTCCCCATGAACACGACGCATTCTGTTGCCTCCCCATGAACACGACGACGATGTTGTTAATCCGTTCCGACCCAGCCATGTACATGAGCCCTAGCCGTACGTATGCGCGAGTAGGCGTTTGAGACCCTGCCCGTATGTACACATACATGGCCGTATTTTCTTTCTTGCACCCTGGCCGCTATACGTACGTGTACATTCTACGTGCGCGCCTCTACTACGACACGTGCTCGCCTCTACATCGACCAGTATGTACGTACAACTTCGCGACTAGAATGACAATGCTACGTACGCTTCGACCAGGTGGGCCCCGACTGTCAGGCACTTCCTTGCCTGCGAAGATGTAGCTAGTGAGTCCCAGCAGTCAAGGGGGCGAATCCTTTTTTTTGCCCGAACGCACTTCCTTGCATGCGAAGGGGTAGCTGCTGGGTCCCAGCAGTCAGGGGGGCGAATCGTTTTTTTGCCCGGACGCACTTCCTTGCATGCGAAGGTGTAGCTGCTAGGTCCCAGCAGTCGGGGGCGAATCGTTTTTTTCGGACGCACTTCCTTGCATGCGAAGATGTAGCTGGTGGGTCCCAGCAGTCAGGGGGGCGAATCGTTTTTTTCGGACGCACTTCCTTGCGTGCGAAGATGTAGCTCGTGGGTCCCAGCAGTCAGGGGGCGAATCATTTTTTGCGAAATACGGTGGCCCGTCCGGTGGGTCCCCGCTGTCAGGTGGAGGAATAATTATTTTGCGCGTAATAAGGAGGCACTTCCTTGCGGCTGCCGTGGACCCAGCTGTCAGCCTCTCCACGTACAGTCCGCGTCCGATGGAAGTCGTTCCTTGACCATGTTGACCACGCCGCGCCGAGAGCACCAGGGCGGTGGACGACGGCGAGGCCTAGGAAGGGGACGACGCAGAGCCGGGGAAGACGCGACAGTGGATGCACACGCGGAGAGGAGTTCGAGGGTTCACTGGTTCGGCTGCGCTGCCGTCGCTGCAGAATAACAGGGGGTGTGGGTGAGTGGAGGGATGGCCTGGCCAGCGATGGGAGTAGTAGGGGGCGGTGAGGCCTCCGCGGCAGCACAGCCGGCCATGAGAGGCAGGAGCAGGCGGCACGACCGGCGCTGCTTTGGGCGGCTGGAGCAAGAAGACCAGAGGTTGAAGAAGCACGACAGCCGTTGGATGGACATCATACGGTCACTGCAGCTAGAATCGTTTATATTGACTAAGTTGACAAAGCCCTTGGTACGTCAACTTAGTAGGCCCACAGGTCAGCTTCCGAAACGGTGCGCCCGAGATGTTAGGGGGAGGAATCATTTTTTGGGCGGGTGAAGCTAGAATATCCGAGATTGAAGAAGAAGCACGACATCCGTTGGATGGACATCCAACGGCCACTGCTACTAGAACCATGTGTTGACTATAAGTTGACAAAGCCTTGCATACGCGTCAACTCTATTTTTTTAGGGGACGCGTCAACTTAGTAAGGCCAGAAGTGTGTGGCAGAGAACTTATAGCCCATTTGAGATTTGTAAGAATGTGTAGCCTATTTTTGAGTTCTAATGGAATTTACTACAGCCCATTTACAGTTTGTTAAATGTACATCCCATTTCAACCTACCGTTCAAAACATAATTCAATAAAATTTCCCACATTTTGATGGGATCCAAAATATTTTTATCCCGAAATTTCTAGTCAGATTAAATACAATTTCAATATAAATTTATATTACATAAAAATCCAACGAAACATTGCGCTCGCAACAATTAATGCAATTAAAATTTTCAATATCCAAAATAATATTTTATAAAGTAATCACGTGTTTGGTGCATTTTTTTTATAGTTACTGCCCAGTTTTTATAATTACATCCCATTTATTATTTCTTAAAGCCATTTTCTTGTTAAGCCTAATGCATCCCTTCTAGGAAAGATTTGCAGCCCAGCAGGGCGGAGAATAATAACTTGAACTTGCCTGGGTATTCCTAAAAAAAGTATAGCTGGGCGAGCCATTTTCAGCTTGAAAAAAATTAATATCTGGGCTGGATATTGTAACATCCCAAAATTCTAAATTTTGGAATGTTATACTAAATAGATAGATTTGTTTGATTGTCTGAAAGTGAGTGAAATTCGAAACTTTTTGAAAGTTAAATGAGAGGGAATAAAAGGACTTTTCCAAACTTTCACCTTTTTCTTTTGATCCCCGATAATTCAAATTCTTTTCATCACAAAACCCTGGAGAGAAGATGACATGACTTCTTCCATTTATTTAAATGATATGGGGTGTTGAAAATATTTGAATTTCATTTGGAAAATATTTCCAATTCTGAAACTTTACGCAACTCAATGACTCACGGAGAGAGTTGGGGATTTCGTTATTTTCATATTTGAGTTTTCTCAAATGTTGAGAATAGGATCATTTGATTTTATTTATTTTATCATCAATTATTCCTATTACAAAAATATGAGAGAGGGAATAAAATAACTTTCCCAAAATAAAGAAATATTGAGGATTTAATAAAAAAATCAAATAAGATTTTTATTTCGGAGTTTTTCGGTGTTTTATTTGAATTTAGGGAAAATGTGCGTTTTCCAAAATTGCATTTAGGGCCCAAATAAATGTTCACCTTGTGCGGCTTGATTTTAGAAGCCCGAGAAAATTTATTTCAGAATTTTTGGAGTCCGTTTAGTATTTCTTTTTATTTTCCTTCCGAGCGGAATAAATTAAAAAAAACGAACCGACTTCGGGCCGTACCCGAGTGGGACACCACCCGGGGAAGCCTTTAAATAGCGCCGCCCCGAGCCGCCCCAGCCCATCAGCCCCGCCTTGATTCTTGCGCGCCGCCGGAGCCGCCGCCGCCGCCGACGATCCCGCCGCCCGAGGTTCGTCACGCCTCGTTTTCCGTGCCGAAAAAGAGAAAAAAAAATAAAAAAAGAAAAAAAAAATCAGCATTCGTCGTTTTTCTTTTTCTCAGATTAAATCCACGATTTTTCTGATCGCGATTCCTGATCCGATTTTCGTTTTAGTTTAACTTTTTGCTCGTTTATCGGAATCAGGCGATTCAAGCGCCTAGGGATTCGTCTCGAAACCCTTTATCCGTTTAACCAACTTAAACAAGATTTTGCTACTATAAAATTTGCCCTAGATCTAGATTACTAGAACGAAGTTGTTTTCTTTCGCAATTTGACTTTCGTTGCTTCGTTCGATTTGATTCTTTTTGCCAACCGGAGTTCTTAAGTTAAACCTTCTGGTTAGATCTCTTATTTGAGTTTTACCTGTGCATTAGATGAATACTTATTATATGCTTGTTTGTTTGTCTGCGATAGAATACCCAGAGTGCGCCGCCTGTTACTTCGAATCGTTAGGTTTCACGGATCATCAGCAAGGCAAGTTCACACTTTGATCATATCCCCTTCATACCTAGTTTTCATTGCATTAGATCAAACCTCAAACATTGCATGATTAGGATCTAATTAAATTGTGGGATTGGAAAGTAGTTGATGAGGTAGGAACCTATTGCCCTGTTACTATCAAACCCTTGGGAGTTACTTCTACGTGTTGCTTATATTTCTATGCTATGCTCGTAGACGTGGTTTGGGTATGAGTGAAATCCATGACAGATGTGAGATTGTTATTTAATGGTTCAACTTAAGGTGGCAACTTGAATACACATCTGGGTGGATTGCTAGGGGCACCCTGGGGATATACCAGTGGACTTGCCCGGACACCTGGGGATATACCAGTGTTGTCCTAGGAGATCCCGGGGATATACCGTGTGATCATCCTACGATCCGCCACCCGGGCTCAAAGGGATCATAAGATTATTCATGCTAGAAACTTCCGTGTGCAGCCACAAGCTATTATGGGCTCTAGCATAGTTGACTAAGTCGTGCGAACTCTTATAGTGGTAGACTAGCAGATGTAGGGGATGTAGGTGGTACGGTCTACCCATCGTAAGGTGCCAGCGCTTCTGAAAGACTATGTCTCGGTCATCCGTCTTCTCAAACACCATGTAGTGTGAGAAACCAAACGGAGGCGATCGAGTCTTGTGGGGAAAAGTGCGCAAACCTCTGCAGAGTGTATAAACTAATCATGGTTAGCCGTGTCCCCGGTTATGGACATCTTGAGTATCTAGTTCTTGGATTATCCTGTTGATCTCATCACGTTACTTTAAATGAATATTGTTGGGTTTAATGATATTACTTAATTGGGATTGAGAATGTTGTCAACCATTCTCAATGTTTAACAACTACCATGATAGTTAAATAAATTTATTCCTTTGCCGTAGGGAAAAATTGGCTTTTCGCAAAAACCTTATAACCATAGAGCTTTTCCACCAGCCAAATATGCATGTAGTGATAGCCATTATTCATCATTGCTCTACAGTGTGAATTTGCCAGTACATTCAATGTACTAACCCTCTGTGGCTGCAACGTCTCATGTTGCAGGATTTCTTACGACGAGTAAGTGATACATTAGGGTTACGATTTCTACACTCAACTTTGCCGTTGGTGTTGATGGGAATCCACAACCTTGTTACTTCTGATATTTTTGATTGAGGTAATAGTATTTACGTTACTTTACACATGTTATTTACCTCTGTTATAAATCCTCGAGTACTGTGTGTGTCAGCATACCGACCAGGGATGACACTTAAGCACAGAATTGAACCATTCGAGTCGGGTCGCTACAAGATGGTATCAGAGCACATGTTGACTGTAGGACGTGACCCTAGAAACTGGCAAGCCCATAGCAAAGATTTTTCTCTACAACTTTCCCTTTCAAAAAGATATTTTACCTCTCTTCTCTTCTGAGCTTATTCAAATATTCCCTTTTAGTTAGACCATACCCCTTTCCCCTTTTGACCAGACGAGGATTTGACTGATGAGACCACTCTAAGAAGTACAAGATATTGGACAACTAAGACCGCTTCGGAATGAAGAGTATTTTCCGTGCATCTGAATAGTGGAAACTACAACGGTTGAAGACTCCGAAGACTAGGAGAATTTGAAGGCTCTGAAGAATCCCTAGATTTGTATGACCTAGGAAGGCTACCCTTATGGAACTTGACAGATTATGAAAGTTGTCAATGCCCGAGATCAGGGTGTATCGGAGAAAGACCGGAGCATGGAGAGTTAAAAACTTAAAGTTTTGTCAAGGAAAACCCTAAGGCAGGAGATATCAACTATGGAGAGATAGCTCATGGAAATGACAAGAGCAGAAACACAGCTATCCATGATGTTATCGCCCGCTTATGCTATTGTCACCATGCTGAGTTAAGCATGCATATGCATGGAAGGATTGGATGGTAAAAGGCTGATGGAGCATCTATCAGCAAGAGGTGAACTTTTAACCTTAGCTAGTGTATCACCAGGATCTGGAGTGTTACATCAAGAATTTAAGGTGGAGCTCCATGAAGCTGTATTAGACAAGGAAGCATTTCGTGAAGAACTCAGGAACCAAAGGATGAAAGTAGCCAAGCTGGAGGAGCTACAACCTCGAGATACCGGAGATTCGTTAAGAACTGAAGGACAACAGGATCATGGTTCAGGTCGAGTTTGATGAAACCCAGAAGTTTGGAATGCAACTCCAGAATATTAAAGGACGTCACGAGAGACTTCGCATCAATAGAGTTGATCTGGCAAAAGAACTTGAGAAAGACAAGCATGATCAGAAGAATACATTGGAGGCATGAACATGGCTTGAAGAGTTTGAAGAGTTGATGATTTATTGACCTTTAGAAGACCAAACCCCTGTTATATACCTACGTTAGATGCGATGGTTGTGAGCTATCATTTGTTTGATGTTTTTTTGACAGCCACAATAAAATTTGCCTTTTCAAAACCTTTGTTTGTATTGTGTGCATCTCTCTCGATCTCTCTTATCTCACCCCATAGCCCATGGACCCAATAGATGATGAATGGAGATGAGCTCGTATTTTCTAAACCGATGAGTCAATTGGAGACAGACCGACGGATTCAAAACATGGAGGATCACATGGAGAATAACCCTATAGTCGGAAAGGATATGACCCAGCATGCTCTTCGGTGCTTTGAAAGAGGTGCTGCTACTTGGTGGAGGATGTACCAAACCATCAATGGATGGCAAGGAGTAACCACTTGGAAAGAATTTAAGTTGACTTTGCCAAAGTCTCGGTTTGTGTCCCAGAAGTTGAAATCTTATGGAAAGGATATGAAGAAACCTTGTGCATGCAAGCTTTGTGGAGAAATAGGACACACCTATAAAGAACACAAGGATGAATGCCCTAATTGTGAAGGAAGTCACCCAGTTGAAGAATGCCCAGTTAGGCAGATTACTTGTTTCTTGTGTGAAGGGACTACCCACTATCCTGCTAAGTGTCACATTTACCCCATGGTACAACGAACCATCCAACAGAAGAAAGAAGTAATGAAAGAAGAACCAATTAAACCCTGCACCAAGTCATGCTATTCATGTGGGAAGAAGGACACATCTCCTAGAATTGCATGAATGGGGATCTAGTAGAATTCCCAACAGAGGAAGTAGAATATGACCCACAGGAAATAGAAGCCCTGATTGGAATGGAAAAGTCCAGGAAGAGAAACCGATTGGAGCCCAGGAGGGACCTGAGTCATATCATCTGTTATAGGTGCAAGGAGTCAGGGCACTACCTCAACAATTGCCCAAAAAGGAAACCTCAATACTTGTCAGAAGTAATATGTTTTAGTTGTAATGGAGCAAGGCACTTTTCCAGAGAATGCCCCAAGGAGAAGGAAACTCGTGCTAGATAGTTGAGTTTGCAACAAAAGAAATGGAGTAGTACAAGTGAGAACATTTTTCTTTTATATTGAGGTGTTGAGTTGAGACATGTAATGGAGAAGCGAGAGATTGTAATCATTTGAGAATGAATAAAGTAGCATCGTTGGTACTGATATGGATTTTATGAGTTGTTACTCTATGAAGAAGGATTTTGACCATTTTGAGGATAAGAGAAATATGGTCTATGGAAGATTTATGCATTTTAAGGGTGGTAGTACCCTGTAATGGATTTCGGACAAAATGAATACGAGTTTTGTCTCGATATGTGTGATGCCCCAAGAGTATGTGGGATGAAGTTGGAGACCGTCGGCTGTTTGGACCAACTGTGGTCAAGGAGTCAGAAGAGAATGTTAAGTTGATTCGAGATAGACTGAAGGTAGCTCAGTCCAGGTAGAAGAGTTATGCAGACTTAAAAATGCAAGGAGGTAGTCTATGACATTGGAGACAGAGCATGTCTTCGCGTGTTCCCTATGCGAGGAGTTAAACGGATTGGAGTTAAGGGACAGTTAGCCCCGAGATTTGTAGGACCATACCGAGTTTTGGAGCATAGGGAGAAGTGGCCAACAAGTTGGAGTCACCCAAAGGACTGTCAGGAGTTCATGCTGTGTTCCACATTTCCCAGTTGAAGAAGTGCCATGCAGAGATGGCCAATATTCCCTTGTAAGGGCGCTTGACCCTGGAAAGGATAATGATGTTCCATGAAGTGGAGTATGGACTTCATAAGTATAAGTTTTTAACTCGGTATGTGGGATATTCCATGAGGATGAAGAGATGAATTACTACTGGATATAAAGGAGGTATGATGTTGGAAATATGGATCAAGGGAAATTCCATGATGAGTCTAAGTACTCAAGTCCGATTTTGGTGCAAATAGAAGAAAGGAAGTCAATACAATTGGATGGATTTAAGAATACTAGGAAGTTGGAAGTTGGAATAATGATCAGTTGCCCGATGATAAGTTCAAGGACTACAAGTGATGAGATGGGCCATAACCCACAGGCCCCAGGACCTGCCAAGAAGCAAGCACATTCTTGCTGAAGGAAAAACCCTGGAAGAAGTTACGATTTTATCGATAGAAGATTTTATAGGAGTAACGCAAAACCTGAGAGTTGTGAAGGAATGATAGATGCTTGTCTGGCTTGCAGAATCTATGGATATATCCGAACTTCGTTCGTCGACAAGAGAAATTCTGCAATGCTTGTGAGAATGACCAAGTGTTAATATGCGAGATTCGCTAAACTGTATACATGGTAATGATTTGGGTGCGGGACGGATTGATCACCATACCGGCTTACTCTTATTATTCGCCTTGCTATATGGGATGGTAAATCTAAGTGACTTACCTATAGTAGAGAGACGACGATATTAAACCTTGTTTAAGCCTTAGAATGGTATAGGTATTTTTTCCCTTGTACAAGGCAGCTTTGCCAACCGTAGGTTATATGGTGAGGATCAACCTAGACCCATTTCCTGCAGGAGAAACCATAAATTGTTGACCACCATGAGATATCGATAGTTGTTTAGTTTTGGCGCCAGACCCGTCAGCTAAGAAGACCCAGTCTCGGAATAACCTTACCAAATGAAAGGACAGAAAAATTGTGGTAAAGGTTATGCCACTACCGGAAGAGCTCAGAGAAGGAATTTCTCGAGGATCTGAGAAGACCGACACTGTCAAGAATAAGGATGGAGTTTATGAGTTTTGATGGAACAGTAATCATGCTTCTAAGGGTGGTAGCACCCCAGACCCCGTGTGATGATTGATGGATTTTGAGGAGACCCCCAAACCCTAACCTATTTCTTGCTAGCCTCTCCGAATCTCGAGGACGAGATTCATTTTAAGGGTGGTAGGTTTGTAACATCCTAAAATTCTAAATTTTGGAATGTTATACTAAATAGATAGATTTGTTTGATTGTCTGAAAGTGAGTGAAATTCGAAATTTTTGAAAGCTAAATGAGAGGGAATAAAAGGACTTTCCCAAACTTTCACCTTTTTCTTTTGATCCCCGAGAATTCAAATTCTTTTCATCACAAAACCCTCGAGAGAAGATGACATGACTTCTTCCATTTATTTAAATGACATGGGGTGTTGAAAATATTTGAATTTCATTTGGAAAATATTTCCAATTCTAAAACTTTACGCAACTCAATGACCCACGGAGAGAGTTGGGGATTTCGTTATTTTCATATTTGAGTTTTCTCAAATGTTGAGAATAGGATCATTTGATTTTATTTATTTTATCATCAGTTATTTCTATTACAAAAATATGAGAGAGGGAATAAAATGACTTTCCCAAAATAAAGAAATATTGAGGATTTAATAAAAAAATCAAATAAGATTTTTAGTTCAGAGTTTTTTGGTGTTTTATATGAATTTAGGAAAAATGTGCATTTTTCAAAATTGCATTTAGGGCCCAAACAAATGTTCACCTTGTGCGGCTTGATTTTAGAAGCCCGTGAAAATTTATTTCGGAATTTTTGGAGTCCGTTTAGTATTTCTTTTTCTTTTTCTTCCGAGCGGAATAAATAAAAAAACGAACCGACTTCGGGCTGTACCCGAGCAGGACACCGCCCGGGGGCAGCCTTTAAATAGCGCCGCCCTGAGCCGCCCCAGCCCATCAGCCCCGCCTCGATCCACGCACGCCGCCGGAGCCGCCGCCGCCGACGATCCCGCTGCCCGAGGTTCGTCGCGCCTCGTTTTCCGTGCCGAAAAAAAAGAAAAAAAATTCGGCGTTCGTCGTTTTTCTTTTTCTCGGATTAAATCCGCGATTTTTCTGATCGCGATTCCTGATCCGATTTTCGTTTTAGTTTAACTTTTCGCTCGTTTATCGGAATCAGGCGATTCAAGCGCCTAGGGATTTGTCTCGAAACCCTTTATCAGTTTAACCAACTTAAACAAGATTTTGCTACTGCAAAATTTGCCCTAGATCCAGATTACTAGAACGAAGTTATTTTCTTTCGTAGTTTGACTTTCGTTCCTTCATTCGATTTGATTCTTTTTGCCAACCGGAGTTCTTAAGTTGAACCTTCTGGTTAGATCTCTTATGTGAGTTTTACCTGTGCATTAGATGAGTACTTATTGTATGCTTGTTTGTTTGTCTGCGATAGAATACCCGGAGTGCGCCGCCTATTACTTCGAATCGTTAGGTTTCGCGGATCATCGGCAAGGCAAGTTCACACTTTGATCATATCCCCTTCATACCCAGTTTTCATTGCATTAGATCAAACCTCAAACATTACATGATTAGGATCTAATTAAATTGTGGGATTGGGAAGTAGTTGATAAGGTAGGAACCTATTACCCTGTTACTATCAAACCCTTGGGAGTTACTTCTACGTGTTGCTTATATTGCTATGCTATGCTCGTAGACGTGGTTTGGGTATGAGTGAAATCCATGACAGATGTGAGATTGTTATTTAATGGTTCAACTTAAGGTGGCAACTTGAATACACATCTGGGTGGATTGCTAGGGGCACCCTGGGGATATACCAGTGGACTTGCCCGGACACCTGGGGATATACCAGTGTTGATCTAGGAGATCCCGGGGATATACCGTGTGATCATCCTACGGTCCACCACCCAGGCTCAAAGGGATCATAAGATTATTCATGCTAGAAACTTCCGTGTGCAGCCACAAGCTATTATGGGCTCTAGCATAGTTGACTAAGTCGTGCGAACTCTTATAGTGGTAGACTAGCAGATGTAGGGGATGTAGGTGGTACGGTCTACCCATCGTAAGGTGCTAGCGCTTCTGAAAGACTATGTCTCGGTCATCCGTCTTCTCAAACACCATGTAGTGCGAGAAACCAAACGGAGGTGATCGAGTCTTGTGGGGAAAAGTGCGCAAACCTCTGCAGAGTGTATAAACTAATCATGGTTAGTCGTGTCCCCGGTTATGGACATCTTGAGTATCTAGTTCTTGGATTATCCTGTTGATCTCATCACGTTACTTTAAATGAATATTGTTGGGTTTAAGGATATTACTTAATTGGGATTGAGAATTCTGTCAACCATTCTCAACGTTTAAAAACCACCATTATAGTTAAATAAATTTATTCCTTTGCAGTAGGGAAAATTTGGCTTTTCACAAAAACCTTATAACCGTAGAGCTTTTCCACCAGCCAAATATGCATGTAGTGATAGCCATTTTTCATCATTGCTCTACAGTGTGAATTTTCCAGTACATTCAATGTACTGACCCTCTGTGGCTGCAACGTCTCATGTTGCAGGATTTCTTACGACGAGTAAGTGATACGTTAGGGTTACGATTTCTACACTCAACTTTGCCGTTGGTGTTGATGGGAATCCACAACCTTGTTACTTCCGCTATTTTGGATTGAGGTAATAGTATTTATGTTACTTTACACATCTGATTTACCTCTGTTATAAATCCTCAAGTATTGTGTGTGTCAGCATACCGATCTAGGGATGACACTTAAGCACAGAGACTTGAACCATTCGGGTCGGGTCGCTACAGATATCTGGCCTGGGCTAGACGGGCCACAACCCGCCCAGTTAATACCTGCAGCGATGTTTTCGTTGTTGTTCAGAGGATAAAAATTAATATCTGGGCTAAACATCGAAAAACTCTACAGTGCTCACACCTCAAAAACACAAATACTGCTCGAGCTGCTTGGTCCCAGCTGTCGGCCGCTTCTTGTGCAATTTTAACACCCCGAACACACCCGCCAGTGGTCGTTACTCCTGGCGGGATCTAGACTGGCCCCACAGATCAATACTAGTCTTTCCTGCGCACTTTGTCCTCACTCGTGCACACCCGGGAGCAACTTCCTGCTCAGTCACCCATCCTGAAACTACTCCAAGATAAGCACGCTTAACTTTGGAGTTCTGTCTGAATGGGCTCCCGGAAAAGAAGGAATTCCTTATTGATATGAGTAGTCTATCATCCCTAATAAGCCAGGCTATCACAACTATTCTCTCGTTTATTGACTACTCCCTCCTTTCCGGTTTATAAGGCTCAATTCAAAAATCTCACCAGCCAAGGTAGATGATGAGTGGTGGAATATTTTTTGTAGTTTGCAAAAGCACCCAATTAATGCTCTTGTTTTCCTCAAAAATTATGTTTACGAATGCATTAATTGCAATGAATGCATGCATAAAGTGCATGCATTGGTCAGTTTTCTCTTAATACTTGCATGCAATGATTTAATGCACCTTGAAGTCTAAACATGTGATGGGGAACAACCAAATTGAGCCTTATAAAATGGAAAAATTGAAATTTTGAGATAAGCCCTATAAACCGGAAAGGAGGGAGTACTACATAGGTTGACAATGGTGTGGGACTGTGATGTCAGGAAACCAGGAGGAAGCAAATAAGGAGGCACTTGTGTATGTGAGGCTATGGACCTGGTGGGTCCCCATTGTCACCCTCTCCAAGTAAAGCCATCTCCTCGCCCGCGCGCGCTTTCTGCCCGAAACAGTCAGCGCCGCCCTCCCCGCTTCCCGGTGCAGGCGATTACTTCGCCTTCAAACGACACAAGTGTCGTCCGTCCGTCCATCTTCCGCCCACATTAATGATACGCGGTTGCCGAGGCGGCTACTCTGGTGCCACACGTCCGTCCCTCCGCTCGCCCACCATTGCTATATAAACTGTTGCACCGGCCATAGCTGCAGTCATCCGCATCTGTTCCCTTTATCCTGTCCACACCACTACTGCCCACCATGGCTTCCTCGCGCTCCAACGCTCTTTGGGACGGGCGGACGACGGACCACGAGGAGATGGCAGCCATTGCTGCCGACCGGCTAGCCGGCAGGCAGCCCGAGGACGACAACGTCCTAATGGAGAACATGGTAGTCAATGATCCAGCGCCAACCCCCTCCTCCGCGCCATCCTCGCTAGTGCATTGCACCATGACCATCGGCGAGGCCCGTGCCCAATATATGGACAGGGTGAGGCAGATGCATGAGGAGCAGTTCCGGGAGGCCCACGCCGACGCCGCCTACAACCACCATCTCCTCGAGGAGCACCTACAGGCGGAGGACAGATCGCCGCGGAGTAGGCGGAGCAGGAGGTGCTGCTCGACTCATACCGCTCCGCTCGCAAGGGCCGCCTCGAGCGCTGGCGGTACCGCATGCAGGTGGCGGAGGCTGCGGCCGCCTACAAAGAGGCTAGCAAAGAGGGCGATGAAGCGGGCGAGGCGCTGTTTGGCGAGACCGAGGATGAGGCAGAGGACAATGCCGGCTCCGACGAGTCCTCGCTTTGCTGCCGTCGACGAGTCCCTGCTCCGTCGAGGCCCCGCGGCGCCAACAATAAGGCAGAGGACACCGCCGCCTCCGCCGAGGCCCTGCCTCGCCAACAACGAGGCAGAGGACACCGTCGGCTCCGCCGAGGCCCCGCCCCGCCAACAACGAGGAAGAGGACATCACCGGCTCCGCCGAGGCCCCGCCCCGCTGCCAACGAGGCCGCGCCACACAGAAAACGAGAAGAGTAGAACACGGTAGGTCGCCGCCGCTCGGGTCCAAGTAAGGACGCCGCTGCTACCCTCCGGTTGAAGCCAAGCTAGGCGGGTTGACCATTGACGGCCTATTAGCTTCTTGGCGGCGACGTGGAGTCGGAGAGCTGCGCTGGAGAAGAATGCTGCTTCTACTTAACTGCTGGTGCAGTTGGCTGACTGACATGTGGGCCCAACAGGCCACATGTCAGTTATGCAACTGCACCTACAGTTAAGTCACTGAAGCTTTTGTTCGGCTCAGCGGGACACAGGTGGGTAGCTTCCGTTAATTAATTATATCTCCAGCGCACCCCTTTTTAGTTGAAGAATGTATGAAATGTAATGAAATCCGGCATGTTTATATGAAATCCGACCTTGTATGAATGAATTTATTTCGATTAGTTCGAATTCCAGTATCACTGGCATTGGATGAACATGCAAAACAATACGTACTAGCATTATTCCCAGGGTGATCACCTCGTCTGCAGCAGTTTCACATGTACTCCCTCCGGTCCTATCTAGTCTGCATACAAGTTTTGTCTGCAGTCAAAGTATCTCTACTTTGACCAATCTTATACAAAAAGTATGCACTTTCACAATGTGCGAAGTAAAAAGGAACATAATGAGTACAAAGAGTTTGAGCAGCTTTTTAGCATTTCTATACATTGCAATCAAACACACAGGCCTGGCAATTCATAGAGAACATTCAAAACAATCGATGATTATGCATCTCAGCGACTCACATGTCTGAGGCAATATTTACTTCACAACTAAAGAATAAAGAAAACAATGATCGACGCTGCTGACAACAAAGGGTGTCCCATTCGAAAATATCAAACGCATGTCTTGATAAAATCAATGAGCAAAATTTGACAAGGTTGTCCCATTCCAAAATATCAAATGCCTACGATTGTGGAATGGCAGGGTTTGCCATCAGTTCGGACATTGACATGGCACCTCGTGCTAAATAAACCAGTTGTTCTTTTTGTGCAGTTCCACCAAAATCAACCAAATTCGCGCGTAGCTTGTATGATTTCGCCCTTATATGTTGCAACGCCTTGAACTTATCGGCACCTCCTTTCTTGTGGTGAAAATGAATGATTCGATGTATTCATGAACATTTTGTGCAGTTCCCATTGAAATCAAGCTGAGCACCCCTATTTGCACAAATAAAAAAAAGTGATTAGTATAAAGCAAACTATACTATGAATTGACAGTTTCAAAGGCACATACATGGTCCATGTAGAGCACACTTTTAAAAAAATGGAACTCACCAGAAAGAATCCTAGAACAACATTGTACTCGCGCATCACAGCAAAAAGATGGAGATTTGTCAGTCCTTCTGAGCTGAAGTTAGTTTGGTCTTGTGGGGAGTAATGTAACCATCCTTCAACTGCTCCTTCTGATGAGAAGATAGACAGGGCTTCTTCATCCTAGCATAATCGGAACTAGTCACTTCACGTACTCCATATTCTTCTTCAGAGGAAGATGATCCTGTTGTGCAAAGACAAGAGGACTACTAAATGCTAGCATCCCTGTTTGCTCGAAAAAGAGGAAAGGAAATATTTAAAACAACACAGATGAAGCACTTCTCAAGGACAATACCACTTTTTCATGACAGTATCTAAACAGTAGCACAACACCAATAGAGATGACAAAGCTCAATCATATGGATGAAATCAGTGGGCGAGTACCAACCTTTGTCAGGAGGCTTATTGTGTAGAGCATACAGATGAAGCACTTCTCCGGAACCATCTGTTGATATCGACGGTGGTGGCCATGCTTACTATATACTCCTCGATTAGTTTAATGTTTCCAACATCTTCTTGTGCAGTTCCACTAAAATATATGGTATCTTCAAAGAAGATCCCTGTTTGCACAAGTTGAGATAATTACATATTACATTAAGAGTGGCATCAAATCAGTGGCAAAACAATTGCTCGTTCCAGCCATAGCAATAAATTAAGATGCAAAACTATATCATTACTTGTGTCATCACAGTTCCAGTGCTTCATTACAGCACCGGGAGTTGATTTTTGTTTTTCTTCCGCTTGTTCTTCCCCTTCATCACTTGGCTCAATAACAAACAAGCTTTGCCTTCAACGTAAGATTTGGCATGTCAATTAGGGAGCACAAGTATAGTACTAAACTTAATTTTCTGATGAAAGTGGCAAACTACACGCCAGCAGATGTGAAATATCCTTATCTTACCTCAATGGGATATTACGGTGCACATACATATTGGAAGTCTTGTCTCCATTTGTGCAGTTCACTAAATCAAGCAACATTATCATACAAGTAGCACAACATATGAAAGAACACTGCAGAATCATGTGGAAGAAGGCTAGTACTGACCTCTCATGATGCGGAATTCAAACAACTCACAAGAAGAAGACCTGGACCAAATTCGCCTTAACAGATAGGAAGTAAGATCTCCTCTTGTGCAGTTCCACTAAGATCAAGCAATCAAGCAACATTGTCGGTGTGACATTTTGGTTGAACTGCACAAAATGCTCTTAAAACAGAAGTTTTTTGTGCAGTGCAACAAAAGGTCACAATGGCAACGAGGTGAAGTAGATAACCCTGTTTACACAGAGGTGCAAAGGAAACAATTAGTGGTCAATAACGGTGGATGACACATAAGCCAACAAAAAGAAGCATCTACCTTATCTAAATGGGAAAGAAAGCAAGACAGTAGCATTTCTCAAATGGTGGCATTGATTAATATTAACATAGAGATTATATTAACAATAAAATTCTTTAAACATGTAATTTTCTTTTAACTATGGCATTGCATCAATTTTCCAGCGGCATTATTAGAGGGTGTTTGTTTACAGGGACATTTTGGTGTAGGGACTAAAAAAACTCCGTGTCAGTCCCATCTAAACCAAATAGGAGGGACTTTTAGGGACTAAAAGTGGGCATTTGGGACTAAAGAAAGAAGACCCCGAGGGAGTCTTTTTGGGACTTTTTCCAACAGTTACCCCTGCCACGCATCGCACCTTGTCTCTATTAGTTCATTACTAGGGGTAACATGGTCTTTTAGCATGTCATTTAATAACCTCTAGTGCATGTTTAGTCCCTGGAACCAAGCAGGTAGGGACTAGGTAGTTTTTAACCAAACAGGGCCTTAGATTAACAACAGTTAATGAGTTGCACGGGACAGTGGACGCACCAGCACCATGTGCATCTACCGATGTACTGTGGTCATGCACAGTCTGTTGCAACAAAGAACAAACAACCAAGGAGCATATTTGTGTTGGTCCCAGTTTTTTTATCTGCACAGCAAATCTAGTCTTGCTCAAACTCTACAGCCTTGTCCCTTCCTTTCCTTTTTGAACTAGTACTTTCGCCCCTTCCTTTACTCTTTGAACCATGTCTAGATTTATGTGATATAACTTTCCCCACTACTTTCCCCCATTCCTTTCCTCTTTGAACCACGTCCTAGATTCATGCTATACAAATTTCCCCCTTCATTTCCTCTTTGAACCACATCCTAGATTCATGCTATATACAACTTTTCCCACTACTTTCCCCCAGTCCTTTCCTCTTTGAACCACGTCCTAGATTCATGGTATACATGCAACTAGAGCAATGCATGTGGAGTAAGTAGATTATACCTTAAGGTTCTTGGGGCGTGGTTCGGTGGGCGACGGGACGACGATGAAGAAGAAGGGGTCGGAGGCCCTCCCGCGCCGCCGCTGGGTGGAAAGTGAACAGCTGCGCCGGTAGTCCCTCGCCGACGGCGACAATGTTAAGCCTCCTTCCCTTCCTGGCGGACGGATCCTGTCGGCTCTTTGAGCAGCAGTAAGGGGAGAGAGAGCCAACGAAGTCTTGTTTAGATCTGGAGAGGGTGAGAGAGTGTGAAGAGAGCAACTACTCCCTCCATTCCAAGTTACTCGTCGAAGAAATGGATGTATATAGAACTAAAATACATCTAGATACATCCATACATGCGACAAGTAATTCGGAACGGAGGGAGAGGGCGAGAGAGTGTGAAGAGAGCAACTACAAGCGCTGAGGCTCCAGCATGTATATATATACTAGAGAGAGAGTGTGAAGCGTGCAAACCCTAGAAAACATTTTGACCAGTCAAAGAATCCTCCTGGCACAAATTATGCTCAAGTGTAGTTATCGAACCCGAGACCTCAAGTTAGAAGGTGCAACAGGACCAAGGTGCGTGCGTGTGTGTGTGTGTGTGGGTGTGTGTGTGTGTGTGTGTGTGTTTAACAACATGTGTGTGTTAGAGAGAGCGACAGATCGACCTACTCCTATAGAGAGATGTTGTGTAGTGTACGATTTTAGCCGCGAGAGTCGGTGCATCCTCTTGTTTCCGAGCATGTCCAGTAGGGACATGCGGACAGCTGCCACGCCCGCTCATGACCAGCCTGGCCCACCCAAAGCCCCTCCATCGTCCGCGCGCGCTTCCCGCCTGAAACGGTCAGTGCCGCTCCAAAGAGTCGGTGCCGCATTCATGCCCGGGCAGAGCGGACGCGACCTCTCACTAGCGCAAGAGTGATGGTTGCTTCGGCCGTCCAACTTACTGCTGGGTCTATGTGATTTGATGGCTCATTGGTCTTTATTACTAAGGTGGGGATGTCCCATGCTTTCGGCGAAAGGAGGTACTACTACTAGATTACAATTTTCTCCATTCTTACAGCGGAGGCGTGCAAGAGCAGTGAAAACACGCAGGCTTAGTGATTACATGGCCAACCTCACACTATCATCGTGCGACACCTAACTCTTTACATAGTACTCCCTCCGTTCCTAAATATTACTAGATGAGTCCCCGCGCGTTGCCGCGGAACAACGGTATATCTCTCTGCGCAAAATTATCGATTTCATAGAACTAAAAAAACTCTATAACCGCATGACAAATGTGGTAGCCAAACTAAATAAACTCCCATCATCATTTAGATCATCCCACGTAAGGAAAAAAGATCATCCAACTCCTACTGCATAATGGGATTATATTTTTCTTTTTGACATGCTAATGGGACATAAAAGCTCACTTACATGCATGCTACCGGTGCATGCTTGCATGCAGACATGTTGATGTGATTTAAAACCCACTCAAATGCATGTGCCATGGTATTTCTGCATGCTTGCATGTGGCTTAGTGCGGAGCCTCTCAACGTCTAGATCAGACGGCTATTATGGACTGATTTACTTCATCTAACGGCTACATCAATTTTGATGATGTGGCTCAAGGAGAGGATAGAGAATTCCTAGTAGTGGGGGATAGCTATTACTAGTAGATAAGTCTTTGTAGATATTCCACTACATACAGAACAAAATAAATGAATCTACACTTAAAATGCATCTATATACATCCGCATGTGGTTCATGGTGAAATCTCTACAAAGACTTATATTTAGGAACGGGGGAGACGGCATACTAAGCAAGCTTCTCCTTGTTCTGTGAGTTGACGGGACACATCAAAAGTACTCCAGTGTATAGAGCCTTGCCTCTAAGGTAGGCCCCACATGGTTTGCCTCTTTTTCTAACATAACACGTCAAGTCGCAATTTGTTTGTTCACCTATGGTAAACGATCCTCCCTCCACCAAGTGGACAACCACTACACATGCCAAATTACCACGTGGGTTGCCTTTTTCGTACAGAAATGAGCTCCACAGTGTACCCGCGCGGGTGTGGTTGGGAAAGAGACGGGAGTATGTGCGCCATGCATGCACCTCTTCTTTTCATGCACGTCCCCCACCTACGTGGATGTGTGTGAGAGATACAAACCGCGTTCGTGAGTGTTTTTTGTTTTGGGGTGGGGGTGGGGTGGGGTTGATTTTGTGAATTATTTGTGGGAATATGTGTCGATGACATCTCAAACAAAATTTTGCATGCAATGTGTGTGAAATGGAGGCCTATCCATATCATACATAGAGGGTCAGGTAATCCACGAGAAGACAGGGAGGGGTCATAGCTATCGATAGAGTCGAAGAGAGGATCAAGTGGGTGGGTGCGAGATCGATGAAGAGAGCCATAAAAATTGTGTGTGTGTGTGTGTGCAAGATAAAGATATAGGGCGACTGGCCTACCAGAATGTTAGAGGGCACATGCCAAGTTTGTGTTTGGCAGGGAGACATGACTAGAGCGCTCGATGTATTGGTGTGTGTGGGCGGAGGGGTTGGGGGAGGGGTAGGCAGAGGCCTAACTATTGAGGTAGAACGACTCATATATGTGTTGAGAAGGAGAGACCCAGCTATGTCTTGAGGGAGATCGGTCGACATCCATACATAGCTGAAGGACGGGAAATATGATGGGACAGAGAGAGAGAGAGGAGAGAGAGAGGGAGGGAGAGGGAGGGAGAGGGAGGGAGAGGGGTAGAGTGCTGGATGGGTGATGGATTTGCTTCTCGAAGATGGTGGGAGAGGCCTACTAGACAAACTGAGGGTGGAACTGCAATGTTATCAATAAGAGTGGGGATGTGTTTCTGTGTGTGTCTGTGCATGATAGATCTGTCGGGACGCATCCATGGATGATGAAGGGGAACCATATGTTTGGTAAGCAAACCTAACTAGATAGGTAGATCAATTGTTGTTTGTTGGAGGAAGGGAGAGACACAACTAATGAGGTAGATCGATTGACGTGTGGGTAAAAACGAGTTATAAGGACCTAGCTAGCTATATGTATAGCGAGAGATCGGTCGGTGTACGTCCATTTGTTAGAGGAAAATAAGGCCCAGCGAGACGAATAGACAGAGAGAATGGAGCTAGGAGGTGGTGCGAGAGGCCCAACTACTAGCTAGATACTGGGAGGAGTGTGCGGTTGTGAGATCGATGAAAAGAGGGGCGAGCGTTTACACATGTGTTTGACCGTATGAGAGACACGAGGAACGGACACATAAAGGAGGAGATTGAAGGTGTGTGTATGTTGTAGGCAGGCATCGCTGGAGAGGTTTATCAATCGTTGTGTGTTGGAAAGGAGTTGTGGAGACTCTGGGAGAACGACCTAAAGAAAAAAATGAATGTGCCCGGTGTATAGAATGCCGAGGGAGGGGAGGGCGAGGAGGGCGTGTGCATGCACGAGAGAAAGTTAGTGGTAGTTACAAAGGTTAGAGGATTGTGTGGGTGTAAGAGACTAACAAAGATCATAATTTGATATGAAAGCGGATTCATATATTTGAATAGGAGATCATAGTGTTTTAAACATTGCATGCATGAATATAGCGGTGATACACATGTTGTGCACATGTTATACCATAATGTGATAATGCATGGCATTTGCAACTCACAGCTAAATGTCGAACAATCTAAACCATACTATACATCAAACAATCTCACATTTTATTTGAATTTGTGATAATGTGTGGAGTTTGCAGCTTACAACTAAATATCGAACAATCTAAACAATACTATATATCAAACATTCTCACATTTTATTTGAATTTGTGGTAATGTGTGGTGTTTGCAACTCGCATCTAAATACTTGTAGGCGTAGGGGGCGGGGCACCATACATAACGTGATAAACACATTATACATATGAGACATGGTTTAGATTATGAAGATCTAGCTAGAGCTAGAAATGTAATGTGACTTGAAATCAAAATAAAGTGGATTCAAAAAATCTAGTTCGAGTTCATATAGTACACATAGTTCATATGTAACTCGAGACTAACATGTGGTGTGCTGTGAAGATAATACACAAACGATGGTTTAACTTGAAAATAATGATGATTGTAGATCTTATTAAAACAGAGAAACAAATTCAAATGCTTTGACTTTACAACAATCATTACTGTAGGTCTTATTCAAATAGAGAAAGGAATTCAAATTTAGTTCATATTGAAGCGGTAGTATATACGTTTGGAATGCACTAAAACGTTCATTTGAGTAGTAGGTTGCATGCATTATACACGTAGCGAAATATTATAATTGAACATAACATGAGTTAAATGTTTTGAATGACATTTGTAGTGTGCATTGATTTGGTACAGTACACATTAGGCTTCTCCGGAAATTTCAACCCGCGCCTTTTTAGCGCGAAAAATTTAAGATATATCTTTGTCTCGTTGTGCTCCGACAACTCCCTCCATCTCAACCCGCGCCTTTGTAGGATCGAAAGTATGTCTAGAGGGGGGGTGATTAGACTACTTGACCAAATAAAAACTTAACCTTTTCCCAATTTTAGTTCTTGGCAGGTTTTAGCTATCTTAGGAGAAGTCAAGCAATCATTACACAATTCAAGCAAGCATGCAAAGAGTATATTGGCAGCGGAAAGTAAAGCATGCAACTTGCAAGAATGTAAAGGGAAGGGTTTGGAGAATTCAAATGCAATTGGAGACACGGATGTTTTTCCCGTGGTTCGGATAGGTGGTGCTATCCTACATCCACGTTGATGGAGACTTCAACCCACGAAGGGTAACGGTTGCGCGAGTCCACGGAGGGCTCCACCCACGAAGGGTAATGGTTGCGCGAGTCCACAGAGGGCTCCACCCACGAAGGGTCCACAAAGAAGCAACCACCCACGAAGGGTCCACGAAGAAGCAACCTTGTCTATCCCACCATGGCCATCGCCCACGAAGGACTTGCCTCACTAGCGGTAGATCTTCACGAAGTAGGCGATCTCCTTGCCCTTACAAACTCCTTGGTTCAACTCCACAATATTGTCGGAGGCTCCCAAGTGACACCTAGCCAATCTAGGAGACACCACTCTCCAAGAAGTAACAAATGGTGTGTTGATGATGAACTCCTTGCTCTTGTGCTTCAAATGATAGTCTCCCCAACACTCAACTCTCTCTCATAGGATTTGGATTTGGTGGAAAGACGATTTGAGTGGAAAGCAACTTGGGGAAGGCTAGAGATCAAGATTCATATGGTAGGAATGGAATGTCTTGGTCTCAACACATGAGTAGGTGGCTCTTTCTTAGAACATATGAGTTGGAATGGTGTATGTGTTCTGATGGCTCTCTCCCACGAGTGAAGAGGAGGTGGAGGGGTATTTATAGACTCCACACAAAATCCAACCGTTACACATAGTTTTCCAATCTCGGTGGGACCGAATCAACAAACTCGGTCGGACCGAGGTAAACCTAGTGACCATTAGGAATTTCGGTGGGACTGACATGCAACTCGGTAGGACCGATTCGGTTAGGGTTTGGGCATAACATAATCTCGGTGAGACCGATTGCACAAACTCGGTGAGACCGAGTTAGGCAATAAGCTAACCAGAGAGTTGGTCAGGCAAACTCGGTGGGACCGACTCGCTCTTCCGGTGAGACCGAAAAGTTACAAGAAGGAAACAGAGAGTTTACATTGCAATCTCGGTGGGACCGATTCGCTCTTTCGGTGAGACCGAAAAGTTACGAAAGGGAAACAGAGAGTTTGCAACCCCATCTCGGTGAGACCGAGATCCCTATCGGTAGGACCGAATTGCTAGGGTTTGGCAGTGGCAAATGACAAGTGAAACTCGGTGGCGCCGGATTGAAAGAATCGGTATGACCGAGTTTGGCTTAGGGTTTAGGTCATTTGTGGCTATGGAAAAGTGGTTGAGGATTTTGGAGCATATCACTAAGCACATAAAGCAAGAGGCTCATTAAGCAACACCTCATCCCTCCTTGATAGTATTGGCTTTTCCTAAAGACTCAATGTGATCTTGGATCACTAAAATATAAAATGAAGAGTCTTGATCTATTGAGCTTGAGCCAATTCTTTGTCCTTAGCATTTTGAGGGTTCCACTTTCACATCCATGCCATGCCAATCATTGAGCTTTCCTGAAATAATCATCTTGAAATAGCATTAGCTCAATGAACTATATGTTGTTATGAATTACCAAAACCACCTAGGGATAGTTGCACTTTCAATCTCCCCCTTTTTGGTAATTGATGACAACATATAGATCAAAGCTTCGACAAATTATAATAATCATGAAACACATCGTCGCTTCGAGAAGTATGTGACAAGTAAGAGCTCCCCCTAAATTTGTGCATATTTAGAATTTGCTTTGGACTGCAAATGCACAAGGAATTAGAGTCATGGGTTACTCTTCCATGTCACATACATCTTGGTGGAGCGCTAAAAAATGATAAGAATGAAATACATGCACTCATCACCAAGAATAGTGAGTGATCACATAGGATAGATAGAATGATAATATTTAAGCAACCATTAAGTGTAGCTTATGATCAAACACATGATCATCGATGTCTCACAGGCATAAGGACGTAGTATCTCACACAAGCAAATAAAGTTCGAAAAACCACCAAATAAAACAAGAGAGAATAAAAGCAACACTCTCTCTCGAAGCCTATGATCTATACATTTTCTCCCCCTTTGGCAATGAGTTACCAAAAAGTTCCTAGAAAATGCATAGTGCTAAGTCGACGCTCAGGCTTGATCTTCAGGTGGTGGTGGAGTCCGGAGCACTCCAAGGACGAAGCCTTCGGTAGACGTGGTCGGAGTTGAGGCTGAAGTGGATGCTGGAGCTGGTGGAACTAAGGTTGTGGCTGGCGCAGATGTGGTAGCTCTGGTGTCACCAACTGGCAGTGCAGACGACCTCGGACCTCGTGGCACCCTGGCAAAAGCATCAGTCGTAGTCCTGCCTCTCCTCTCATTCATGTCGTCCTGGAGCTGCTCCACGGTAGTCTGTATCTCTGTCACCTTGATGTCCAAGTCATAGAATCTCTGTTCCATGATCCTCTCTAAGCTTGCCTGGTTTTGAGTCAGGGTGGCTAGACCTTGCTCAATCCGCAGGGTGGACGCAATCAGGTAACCAAGCTGCTCTTGTTTGGTTTTCAGGAAGTATTCAGATGCCTCCTCTTGAGTAGGCATCCTGGCAGTTTTCTCCTTCTTCGCCTTCTCCTTCTTGGCTTGTGCATGGGCATATGAGGGCTCATTCTCAGTAATAATCACTTGATTATCTTTGAAGTCTGGACGGATGGGCAGGTGTTCCTTATCCAACAAGTATGTGCCCGTGCCCATCTTTGAGTTGATGAGCTCCTGAATCTGTGGGGCATACCCACAACTCCTCTTCTGGTCGGCAGCTGTCCTCTTGACTGTTTCCACTATGAGGCTCATGACTTTGAATTTCTGAGGTACATCAAAGATATGTAGCAAGTTTATGGCATGACCTCTGATCATCCGGTGATCTCCAGACTTGGGCAAAAGTGTGTGCCTAAGGATCCAGTTGATCGTAGGCAATCCTGATAGCAAGTGCTTCACAGACCCAAACTGGTGAGTGTCAAGATCATCTGTGGGAATCTCCTTGTACATATTTGCCATGGAGTTGTGATCCATCTTCTTCTTGGCATAAACGTCCAAGTCATCTGCTTGCTCCTCTGGGGCATTGATCAACTTTGCCCATTCGTCAATAGTGGATTGGTACCTTGTACCCTCTGACATCCAAGTGATCCTCCCATCTGGGTAGAAGTGTGCTGTGGAGTAGAATTGCATGATTAGCTCCTCGTTCCACTTTGTGAGCTTCTGCCCAACAAAGTCTGCAACTCCACACGCACTAAAGCTGTCATACACTCCAGGATAGTGTTCCTCATTTTCCTTCATGTAGGTCCAGTCGACCCATCTCATGTCACATACTATTGGCTTCTTGTCAAGCAAAACTGTCTCATAAAAATCCTGCTGCTCCTTGGTGTGAAACCTGTAGTCCACTGCAGTCCTTCTTCTGGTAGCATAGGGATCTGTCTCCCTCCACTTCCTCAGCCCTGAGTCTTTCCTGAGCTTCATATTTTCAGCCACAGGATGAGCATCATTGTGGTCTGGGATCTTGGGCTTGAGCTTCCTAAGGACATGCTCTTCCTCTTCCTCTGCAGCTTCAGGCACTGGGGCCTTGTTCTTTTCAGTGGCTGGGATGCTTCTTGTGTTTCTCTTGGGCTTTGGCTTTGGAGCTGACTTGGCCTTGGAAGCAGCTCCCCCTGACTTTATGGCATCACCCATAAGCTTGGGTGCCTTAGATGCTGGTGCAGCAATCTCTTCTTCTTCCTCCTCATCTTCCATGATGGAGGCCTTTCCAAGCACTTTGGCTACGGTCTTCTTGACCCTTTATTTCATCTTTTTGCCCTCAGCAGCAACGGGCTCAATGGGTGCAGGCTTCTCAGTTGAAGCTCTAGCCTTAGACATGGGCTGCTTGCCTGCTGGCCTTTTGATCTTCAGCCCTGGCTTTGTGCCTTGAGCTGGCACAACTCTCTTTGATGTGGCCTCTTCCTCTGCCACATAGTATTCATCTTCAGAATCAGAAGTTCTCTTCTTCCTTTGACGTGTGGCAGCTTTAGGCAGATTGCTGGGGGTGCTCCTGCTGCCATCATCTGAAGAACTTGAGGGGCTAGTGCCCTCACTCATCAC
This sequence comes from Triticum aestivum, assembly GCF_018294505.1. NCBI lineage: Eukaryota > Viridiplantae > Streptophyta > Magnoliopsida > Poales > Poaceae > Triticum > Triticum aestivum. The sequence continues at coordinate 554,101,833 of NC_057797.1, read as the reverse complement.
CACTTGCTGCTCTGAGAGGTTCTAGCTGTCACTTTGGTCTGACATGATGCAAACTCTGACTGCTGACCCTGTGAATAGATTATGGATAAGGTAGAGTGGATGAGCATCACAAAATGCAGAGATTTTTGCAAAAGAATAATTCAAAAACTTAGTTTTAGTTTCCCACTGAAATCATCTCGGATCTACCGATTTTCAAACTCGGTGACACCGAAGCAGTTTTGGCACCAGAACTAGTGAACTCGGTCAGACCGAGTCACAGTTCGGTGGCACCGAGACCGCTAGGGTTTCACAGAGTTCCAAAATCGGTCACACCGATAAGTAATTCTCGGTCAGACCGAGTTTTACTTGTGCAATGGCATAAGCCAAATCGGTGGGACCGAGTTTTTCAACTCGGTGGGTCCGAGATGGTCTCGGCGGAAACCTAACCCTAAAATTTTCAAATTAAACCTAATCTACGAGTTCATTGACTGGATAGGAGTTTATCAAACGTGGCAAGAATCATGATGATCACAATGTGCTAGGAATCGGATTGGAGAATAGCACAAAGATCGAGTCCATACCCTAGTTCGGCGGAGACTCGCTACGGCGGCAACGGCGGGGCAGAATTCCTGTTGACGGCGACGGAGACCAGCGACTGGAGGCGGCTGGCGGCGAGGAGGACGATCCGGAGACCCAGGAGGCAGAGCGAGCTATGCGCGGGCGAAGAGGTTTCAGAGAAATTTCCAAAATTTTGCCCGTCACTATATATAGCCCGACCCTGTTGGTATGACCGAGTGGAACAACTCGGTGGCACCGAGATGCAAAACTGTATACAGTTATTGCAACTCGGTGTGACCGAAATGTTCAAATCGGTTGCACCGAGATCGAAAACCTAGATCAACTTAATGAACTCGGTAGGACCGAAAGTATGGTATCGGTTAGACCGAGATTCATAAAGAGGTTTTGGAAGGTTAATTCTATGACGAATCGGGGACTCCGAGCGCTCCTCACATAGAGTGGTTCAAATCTGACTTGATCAAATTTTGTGATGTGGCATGAATAGAGTTTGAGACGAGAAAAGCATAGATAGCTAGAGGAGGTTCTTAGGCATTCTTGTCCATCCACTTGGCAAAAGAAGATAAAGCCAAACAATCGAAACAACAAGTGGATGTCCTCGAATGAGTAAAATATGCAACCAACATGCTCACACAATAAGATGGCAAATGAAATATGTGGCAAAGCATGCACAAACAATTCTAGCATCTATCAAGCAATTTGCGACGACTAGGTCATATATATATATATATATATGAGTATATTGACTTAGGAGTCAAGTGAGAACACTTTATCATAGGTCATACTCATCGTTTAAGCTCAAGTGGGGTTACCACTTTTACATAAAGCATTGTTGTATTCACATCTTTAGAGTTGCTTTAGCTCAAGTTTTAGAGTAAAGCTCCCCCTAGATGTGATATCCCCCCTAAGAGGGATGAACTAACCTTGGGTTTTGTCGATGATGACTTCATGTAGATGTCGAAGATGTGGATGCTCAATGTTGATGTAGATCACTTGGAGCTATCCATTTGAGTGAATTGCACTTTCAATACCTACATGGGTTAGTCCCACAAGGAACAAACAAGGATATCCATAGACATAGAGTGATGCACACACAAGATGATGTCCATGAAAACTTTAGGTTACCTTGTCCCTTGTCTTACCAACAAGAGGGTTTGTGACTCCTTGAACTAGTGCATGATGTGGAAGTTGATTGCACTTGTTCTTGCCAAAATGATAAGAGTGAAGTATGTTGGCGGAGTCACCCTCAAGAACTCTCTAGTTATTCTTCTTTTGGATCCACACCATCTTGGTGGGAATCCTTGGAGTTGTAGTCGTACTTGATGAAGTGGAACTTGAAGTAATCTTGGGAATCCACTTGACTAAGGTCTTAGGAGCTTCTTCAAATGCATCAATTTCCTCTTGAAGCTTGTCCTTGCCTTTTTGCTTGTAGTCTTGTGGTGGAAGATCATCTTGAGCTTGTGTTCCCTTGAAGGAAGTATCATACTTCTCTTGTTGAGGAACAAACTTTGTCTTGGGGTATTGATCTTCTTCCCACTCAACTCCATTGGCATTGAACTTTCGTTCAAAACCAACACCTTGATTATTCCGGTGCATTCCTTGCTTGCGCACAATTTCCTCGAATTGCTTACTCCCAGCAAGGCTTTTGTACACTCCTTTCTCTATAATTCCCTTCAATAAGCTATTTTCTTGCTCAAGTGTAACTTGGCTAAGAGAATCATTAGTGGAATCAAGAGAACTACTAGAAGCAACAATATTGGATTTAGCATGATCATTGTTACTACTAGAGGAAGAATCTTTCTTGTTCTTGTTACTAGACTTGACTTGAGGCATGTAAGTGGATAATAGTAGATGCTTGGCAATGCAAGAAGAACTTTTCTTGCGGAGATCATCATTGATTGCTTTTAAGAACTCATGCTCTTTCTCAAGATTGAGCTTTTCAAAGCGTAGTTTCTCATGAGCTCTTAAAAGTTTTTGATGATCTTCGAAGATAGTTTCATGAGCCAACTTAAGAGTGTTTAGTTCTTTAGTTAGAGCCTCAATCTTATCCTTATCATTGTCATTCGTGTTATCTTGATTAGCATGATTAATTAATGTTTCATCATAGTACTCATCACTAGAGTTGTCAACAAGCAAGTCATCATCACCTAACAAGTCATCTTCATCACTATTAAAATCAACATACTCGGGGTGTGTTACCTTAGGACCTTTGGCCATGAAGCATCTTCCAATTCCTTCATTTGGTGAGTCAAATATGTCGTAGGAGTTGGTTGACACAAGTGCTAGACCGGCAACACCTTCATCTTGAGTATCTTCGGAGTCGGAGTGATAACTTCTCTCGGAGTGGCTTTCGGAGTCGGAGCCGGATACCCATTCACCAACATGAGCTTGATGTCTTCGTTTTGTGTAGCTCCTTGATGAATTTTCCTTCCTTTCCGAGTCCTTGCTTCTCTGTGAGTATCTTCGTTCATAACGATCATCTCTACTCCTTCTCTCTCTTGGTGGTGATTCTTTGCTTCTTCTTTTTGTAGAATCTTCTCTTCTCTTGTAGGGAGCCGTACACTCATTGGAATAGTGTTCGGGTCTTCCACAATTGTAGTAGTTTCACTCTCGACTAGAAGATCTTTTGTCATTGTAGGACCTTGACTTGAAGCTTCTATCTTTGCTTCTACTCTTGTAGAATTTGTTGAAGTTCTTCACCATTAAGCTCAATTCTTCATTGAAGTTTTGTTTCTCACTTGATGATGTGGGGACTTCACATGAGGCTTTGTAGGCACCACTTGATTTGTTGTGAAGTTCCTCTTTATCCTTGAGTGACATCTCATGAGCAACAATCCTTCCAATCACTTCTGTTGGTTTGAGATCTTTGTAATTGGGCATCATTTGAATCAATGTGCACACGGTATCATATTTCCCATCCAAGGCTCTTAGGATCTTCTTGATGATGAATCTATCGGTCATCTCTTCACTTCCTAAGCCGGCAATCTCATTTGTGATGAGAGCAAGCCTAGAGTACATTTCAGCGACACCTTCACCATCCTTCATCTTGAACTTGTCAAGTTGACTTTCGAGCACATCCAACTTGGATTCCTTGACGGAGTCGGTACCTTCGTGCATATCAATCAAAGTATCCCAAATTTCCTTTGCATTCTCAAGATGGCTGATTTTGTTGAATTCTTCGGGGCACAATCCGTTGAAGAGAATGTCACAAGCTTGAGCATTGTATTGCAACATCTTCAGCTCATCCGCGGTAGCTTCACGGTTTGGTTCTCTCCCATCAAAGAACTCACCTTGCAAACCAACACACACAATAGCCCATACGGCGGGGTTATGTCCAAGAATATGCATTTTCATTTTATGCTTCCAACTAGCAAAATTAGTGCCATCAAAGTAAGGACCTCTATGGTGATAATTTCCCTCGCTAGACGCCATACTCTCCTAGGTTGTGAAACCAAGGCTATGATCACCAAAAGCTATGGAGATCAAGGCAAATGGAGACCAAAGCTCTGATACCACTTGTAGGATCGAAAGTATGTCTAGAGGGGGGGGGGGTGATTAGACTACTTGACCAAATAAAAACTTAACATTTTCCCAATTTTAGTTCTTGGCAGTTTTTAGCTATCTTAGGACAAGCCAAGCAATCATTACACAATTCAAGCAAGCATGCAAAGAGTATATTGGCAGCGGAAAGTAAAGCATGCAACTTGCAAGAATGTAAAGGGAAGGGTTTGGAGAATTCAAACGCAATTGGAGACACGGATGTTTTTCCCGTGGTTCGGATAGGTGGTGCTATCCTACATCCACGTTGATGGAGACTTCAACCCACGAAGGGTAACGGTTGCCCGAGTCCATGGAGGGCTCCACCCACGAAGGGTAATGGTTGCGCGAGTCCACAGAGGGCTCCACCCACGAAGGGTCCATGAAGAAGCAACCACCCATGAAGGGTCCACGAAGAAGCAACCTTGTCTATCCCACCATGGCCATCGCCCACGAAGGACTTGCCTCACTAGCGGTAGATCTTCACGAAGTAGGCGATCTCCTTGCCCTTACAAACTCCTTGGTTCAACTCCACAATATTGTCGGAGGCTCCCAAGTGACACCTAGCCAATCTAGGAGACACCACTCTCCAAGAAGTAACAAATGGTGTGTTGATGATGAACTCCTTGCTCTTGTGCTTCAAATGATAGTCTCCCCAACACTCAACTCTCTCTCATAGGATTTGGATTTGGTGGAAAGAAGATTTGAGTGGAAAGCAACTTGGGGAAGGCTAGAGATCAAGATTCATATGGTAGGAATGGAATGTCTTGGTCTCAACACATGAGTAGGTGGCTCTTTCTCAGAACATATGAGTTGGAATGGTGTATGTGTTCTGATGGCTCTCTCCCACGAGTGAAGAGGAGGTGGAGGGGTATTTATAGACTCCACACAAAATCCAACCGTTACACACAGTTTTCCAATCTCGGTGGGACCGAATCAACAAACTCGGTCGGACCGAAATAGTAAACCTAGTGACCGTTAGGAATTTCGGTGGGACTGACATGCAACTCGGTAGGACCGATTCGGTTAGGGTTTGGGCATAATGTAATCTCGGTGAGACCAATTGCACAAACTCGGTGAGACCGAGTTAGGCAATAAGCTAACCAGAGAGTTGGTCAGGCAAACTCGGTGGGACCGACTTGCTCTTTCGGTGAGACCGAAAAGTTACAAGAAGGAAACAGAGAGTTTACATTGCAATCTCGGTGGGACCGATTCGCTCTTTCGGTGAGACCGAAAAGTTACGAAAGGGAAACAGAGAGTTTGCAACCCCATCTCGGTGAGACCGAGATCCCTATCGGTAGGACCGAATTGCTAGGGTTTGGCAGTGGCAAATGACAAGTGAAACTCGGTGGCGCCGGATTGAAAGAATCGGTATGACCGAGTTTGGCTTAGGGTTTAGGTCATTTGTGGCTATGAAAAAGTGGTTGAGGATTTTGGAGCATATCACTAAGCACATAAAGCAAGAGGCTCATTAAGCAACACCTCATCCCTCCTTGATAGTATGGCTTTTCCTAAAGACTCAATGTGATCTTGGATCACTAAAATATAAAATGAAGAGTCTTGATCTATTGATCTTGAGCCAATTCTTTGTCCTTAGCATTTAGAGGGTTCCACTTTCACATCCATGCCATGCCAATCATTGAGCTTTCCTGAAATAATCATCTTGAAATAGCATTAGCTCAATGAACTATATGTTGTTATGAATTACCAAAACCACCTAGGGATAGTTGCACTTTCAGCCTTGCTATTCTGAAATTACAACGCGCGCGAAAACTCCCACCTACTATGAAATCCCGACACACGAAATGCCCGTGGTACCCCTGAACCGAAAGAACCGCCTCAAATCGGTGGGGGTACTTTCATAACTTACCCACATTTCGGACAAGCGCGTCTCTAAGCCATGGTTCCCCACTTCCATCCCATCTGCCCACCCATTCGTACACCGAGGCCGCGAAAACCACGATGAAACCCCACACCCTGCTTCGTCCGCCACCTAGCCGGAGCCTCTTCCCCAACGATGTCGTCCACAGCAACACCTCGACGTCCCTTATCCTCCATACCGGATGAGGATCCGTCGTCGATCTCATCATCCCGCCGGTTCAGCCACCCAGTCCTCCACCTCCAAGGAGCTGCCCCGACGTTCCCCTCGTCTTTCGCGCCACCTCCATTCCCACAATGCCCACTTCACCTGCACCACCGAAAGAGCATCATCATCACCGTTTCCTCGGATGAAGCTGCGGCCTAATCGGCGCCACCAAAGAGGTTGTACACTAATCACCGCATTTTCTTCTTGATTCGATCTCACGATGCTGCCGGCGCTCGGTCCCGAGCCGACACAGCGCGGCTCCATCCACGACGGCGTCGCCGGCCACTTCCTCCACGGTGTCGCTCCCTCGGCGGCGACGTCCACATCAGTAGGAGCTGCTGTTGCTTTAGCTCTCGCTCGCGCTGCTGCTCTGCTCTTTCTCTCGGTCCCCTGCCTGGTCTGCTCTTGCTATTGCTCTTGCTCGCGTTGCTGCTCTCGCTCTTGCTCTTGCTTGCGATGCTGCTCCGATTTAGCTATGCTTCAGTCAACTGAATCGACTTTTGGGTCAGTCGATTTTCAGTGGGTGGGGGGGCTCGCCGGCATGAAGGAAGAACCAGCCGCAGCGGGGAGGGGGGCTCGCCGGAGAGGTACCCCACTGTAACGCCCTCGATGCGGCTATATCTCCCACGTGTTGAAGCACGACTTAGAGGCATAACTGCATTGAAAGCAATGTCACAAGTGAGGTAATCTTCACACAACCCATGTAATATAATAGGGGAAAAGATACATAGTTGGCCTACAATCGCCACTTCACACAATTACATGAATAAAGCATTACATCAACCAGATACAATCAAGGTCCGACTACGGAACCAAAATAAAAGAAGAACCCCAAATGCGACAAGGTCCCCGATCGACCCCAACTGGGCTCCACTACTGATCAACTAGAACGAAACAACACAAACGACAAGATCTTCATCGAGCTCCTCCTGAGCTGGGTTGCGTCATCTGCACGGACTCATCGGCACCTGCAAGCTGGTTTTGGAAGTATCTGTGAGCCACGGGGACTCAGCAATCTCGCACCCTCACGATCAAGACTATTTAAGCTTATGGGTAAGGTAAAGGTATGAGGTGGAGCTGCAGCAAGCGACTAGCATATATGGTGGCTAACATACGCAGATGAGAGCGAGAAGAGAAGGCAAAGCACGGTCGATAAAAGTATGATCAAGAAGTGATCCTATAGCAACCTACTTCAAGCATAACTCCAACACCGTGTTCACTTCCCGGACTCCGCCGAGAAGAGACCATCACGGTTACACACGCGGTTGATGTATTTTAATTAAGGTCAACTTTAGGTTTTCTACAACCCGAGGTTAACAAATTCCCATCTGCCCATAACCGCGGGCACGGCTTTCGAAAGTTCAAATCCCTGCAGTGGTGTCCCAACTTAGCCCATCACAAGCTCTCACGGTCAACAAAGGAATAGACCTCCTCCCGAGACATCCCGATCAGACTCGGTATCTCGGTTCTACAAGACATTCCGACAGGGTAAAACTAAACCAGCAACACCGCCCGAATGTGTCGACAAATCCCGATAGGAGTTGCACATATCTCTTTCTCAGGGCACACTCAGATTTTCCAAACTTCCGGTAGGCCAGCCCAGAGTTGCCCCTGGTGGCCACCGGCGGCTGACAGTTTGGACCAACACTCAGAGGAGCACTGCCCCGGGGGGGTTAAAATAATGATGACCCTCGAGAGCGTGACTCCCAAGGGAAAAGAAAAGGCTAGGTGGCAAATGGTAAAACCAATGTTTGGCATTGCTGGAGGAGGTTTACTCAAGGCGAACTATCAAGGGGTTCCCATAATAGCCCAACCGCGTAAGGAACGCAAAATCCGGGAACATAACACCGATATGACAGAAACTAGGGCGGCAAGAGTGGAACAAAACACCAGGCATAAGGCCGAGCCTTCCACCCTTTACCAAGTATATAGATGCTTTAATTAAATAAGATATATTGTGATATCCCAACAAGTAAACATGTTCCAACGAGGAACAACATCTCCATGTTCCAACAAGGAACAAACTTCAATCTTCACCTACAACTAACAACGCTATAAGAGGGGCTGAGCAAAGCGGTAACATAGCCAATCAACGGTTTGCTAGGACATGGTGGGTTAGAGGTTCGACATGGCAATATGGGAGGCTTGAAAGCAACTGGTAGGCATCATATCATAGGCATAGAAAAAGAGCGAGCATCTAGCAAAGCAAAGATAGTAGTGATTTCGAGGGTATGATCATCTTGCCTGCAAAGTTGTCAGAGTTGACTGGATCCTCGAAAGCAAACTCAACGGGCTCCTCGTTAGCGAACTCGTCTCCCGACTCTACCCAAACAAGACAAACAAGCAACAAGGACACAATCAACCACGTGCAAAGCTCAAACAACATGATGCAAAGATGGTATGCTATGCGGGATGCGATGCGGGATGCATATGCAAGATTTGACAAGTAATGCCTGAACCAGGCCTCATCTTGGAAATCCAAGTGTGACACTGGAAAGATGATATGAAATCGCTTGAAAACGATATAAAGAACGCCGGAATCGGAGTTACGGTTTGGAAATGGCAAGCGATTCAAATATGACCATGTTTTGCGATTTACAGCAAGTAGCCATCTAATTGCAATGAGATGAACATGCTACAGCACTCAAACAAGGCATCAAAATACATGGCAGGGATCCACTCAAGATGCTTAACAAAAGTCTAGCACTGAGCTACGGCCAAATCATCCATTAACAGGTTCAAACAAGCATGGCAAAAATGCATATGGTAAACAGATTTCAGACTTAGTGAAATTAACACTTGTCTGGAATCTCAGATCAGATAGCACTCTTTGGAGCAACAAAACTACATGCTACAGGACCTGAACATGGCAAAGTAAAATATGGCATGGAGCTACTCAAAAAGCTTAACAAAAGTCCCTTAGTGACCTTGAGCCAAAAGGGATCAGAAAACACATTTGCAAGCATGTGAACATGGCAAAACATAATCAGTTCTCAGACTTGGTGAAAACTGGAGCATGCTGAAAACAGATATCAAGTAGGTATGTTTACGAGCTCGATGCACTCACTACGGAGCAAGTCATGATAACCTAAGCATACACCCATCAAGAATACACGAAATACAAGCTAGACATGGCAAGAACAATAACATAGCATGCACGGATCAACTACAACATCCTCGGCAAAATTGCTAACAAGTAGACAATCTGCCCGGATTCACGAAGTAGCAAAAGTAGAGCTCGATTGACTCAAGCTAGGGTGCTCCATAATTGCAAACAAAGACATGGATGGATAGAGCACCACAAGATTAACAAAACAACCTTACTGATCATCCTCAAAAGAGGCACGGATCACTAGGAAACAACATGAACATATGGCCATATGAGATAAACAGGTCAAGGACTTAGTGGAAATGCTAAGTCCCTGAAATCAGCATTACCAAGTGCCTCACTTGGCAAGCTTGTGCTAGTCACCACACACATCACAAAAATACATGGGTGGCACCTCTGGAAAGATGACAAAGCATATAACAAAACACATGTAGAGCTCATGGGCATATCATGCACACATTAATCATGGCAAAAATGACAAATATCTAAATGGAGCAGCAGATTTGACAATTAACTCAAGTAGCACTCTTCTAACAACATTTCGGGCATCAAGATGAACTCAAATGAAAATGATGCAATGAGATGAAATGATGTACTCTCTGAGACGAACATTTTGATATGCTACACGCCCAAAATGGATCTACAGATGCGGAGTTAGGATGCTATGAACATGTGCATTTGAAACATGGGAAACTCGGGGACTTAGTAGAAATTAGACCTCCAGATCTAGGATTCTTGGCACGGATTTCGATGCAGCACGGATCTTGCCGGAGAGCCTCGCCGGAGAGCGTCCGGAGACGAGGAGAAGGTGCACCGGCAACGAGGAGGGGC
>NC_057797.1:554072007-554091392 GCF_018294505.1 Triticum aestivum | reverse complement strand
CGCGCGGTGGCCGGCGCGGCTCCTGGATCCAAGGGGCGGCGCGGGTGAGAGGAGAACGGGCGGCGGCGATTCGGGCCAGGAGGGCCCGATCTGGGTTCCTCGGCCCGCGGCGGGGCGCGTTGACCGGCGGCGGGGTTGGGCGACGTGGCGCGCCGCGATTGGAGGAGGGCGGCGGCGGACATGTCCGGCACGCGGGGTGGACGCGTCCGGTGGCACGAGGAGGACGAAGTTAGGGTTCATCCGTGAATTTCGGGAGGGGAGCACATATTTATAGGTAGAGGGAGCTAGGAGAGTCCAAATGAGGTGCGGTTTTCGGCCACGCGATCGTGATCGAACGACCGAGATGATGGAACAGGTTTAGGTGGGTTTTGGGCCAAATTGGAAGGGTGTTGGGCTGCAACACACACAATGCTTTTTCGGTCCCTCGGTTAACCTTTGGAGCATCAAATGAAGTCCAAATGGTACGAAACTTGACAGGCGGTCTACCGGTAGTAAACCAAGGACGCTTGGCAAGTCTCGGTCCAATCCGGAAATGTTTAATCCCCACACACGAGAAGAAGGTAGAAATGACCACCGGAGGAGAACGGAGCGCCAGAATGCAAAACGGACAACGGGGAAAAAGCTCGGATGCATGAGACAAACATGTATGCAAATGAAATGCACATGATGACATGATATGCAATGCATGACACGCAAGCAAAGACAAGGCAACAACAGCGAATAAGAGGAGGACACCTGGCACATCGGTCACGGGGTGTTACAACACTCCACCACTACGAGAGGATCTCGTCCCGAGATCTAGAATGGCACCGGAGGGAAAACGGAAGAGAAAGAGAAGAGGTAAAACTAAGTTGCTCCTTTGACAAACGAGTGAAACCAAAGAACCTTGAAAAGTTGAACAAATTCAAAGAAAGAATACAACAGAGATGAACGAAGTTGAAAACACTCCGTTAGGAAAGAGGAACAAGGAACATTACTAGAACCTTGTAGGTTGAAGACATAAGAAAAGTGTCACCAAGGACAAGAAGTACATGCAAGCACTCCGGATAAAATGAGATGTAGAAGGAACGATAAAGATCAATTACAAAAACACTCCGGTTGGAAATGGAAGGGATTTAACATGATCTTGACAAAACAAGAAGATGGGTTGAAGAGAACAACGACACAATGCCTCCGGAACGAAAGAATAGAAGTTGTATCGAGGGAACAAAAGAACGGAGAAGAAAACAACATCTTCTACCTGACAAGCATCTTAAAGAGAAGGGTCACACGGGGTTGTTGGAACAATCCACAACGAAAAGATAGGCTTGAAGTGGGCTTATGGAAAACATCTCAAAACCAAGAGTTGAAAATCTGCCACTAACGGAAACGATATATTGGATTGATATGAACAAGAAGACGAGAACTTATTTCACCGGGGGGATAGATGAAGAACTTGGGTCATATATAAGCACCATAAATAGCAAGAATCCTTAGGGAAGGCTTTGGTGAAATATAACCTAAGATAACTCCAATGACGAGATTGATGGATTTAAAATACCTCATTCTTAATAACATCTGAATCATTTAACATGAACTCAAATTATCAAGAATGACATAATACCACCTCCAAAGATACGGTAGAAAGAAATTGCACTCTGGATTGCAAGATGAAGAAAAACTTGAGAGATGAGCGGCTGATGTATTTTGCATCTAGCACTTTGTGGTTATGTATTTTACGTCATGTATTGGAGATGCTATTAGAATTCCACTCAGGTTAACGTTGTTTCTTGTCTCTCTTGTCCTGCTTCAGCCTCGGCGTCGTACAACTCACTGGAGCTGCTCCAACGACGAAACCCTCCATCATAGCGGAGCAGTACCTTGGGCTCCATCTCGAGATGCCTAAGATCTTCTTCCCCTCCTCCATCAGCAAAGTCAGCCAGAGCATCCTCACCGGCCAACCCAATCACGCTGAGACCGACATGGCTTCGCCAAAGAGGTTGTACACTTGTTGCATCTCTTTTTTACTCTACATGTTATATATATTGTCCACTGAGAACATGGATTTGTTCCTTTAGTGTCTCCTTGAAAGAAAAAACATAGGAATTTTAATTTTCACTTGTCCTCCTTTTCAAATTCCTATTCATGAAGCACAAGACTAAGAGATAGTAGCATAATAGCATTATAACCGTACATTTTCTTGTGGTTTGACTTAATCTCACCATGCTTCTTTGCATCCTGTGATCTTCCAATTGTTGTTTATCAAACACCCAGATTGGCAGAAATCCTGTGTTTTTAAATTCTCTATTTTGCACGTGCATTCCTATCCTATTCCTGTCTATTTCCTATCCCTGCATTGTTGGAATACTCCAATTCAAACGAGCCCATACAGAATTACTTCTCTTAGAGATAGTTGTCAAAGAAAACCTTGCGTGGTTTGTCCCGCTCCTGCTACACCATCGTCCACCCCAGCTCAGCTGCTCCAACGATAGAAGGGTCCAGCACAACAGGGATCCATCCTCCAGACTGTCTTTCGTCGCCTCAGATCTTCTTCCCCGCTGCTGGTAGCCATGAAAACTGCATTACCATCATCAACCGAGCAGATGACCTCGAGGACTACACGGGTCCGCAAGAGAGGTCGCACTCTTTCGTGTCTACTTACGTTATGCATCGCTTAATATTACATGCTACTTTATCGTCCTGTTCACCGATTAGACTCTGAGTCTGCTCCAAACTAATGGTGAAACTTGAGTTTTTAAATGGTTGTGGGGTACATATCGGGCCACTATCAATAGTATCTATCTACTATCTGGTTAATCTCCGATTTCTACTATGAGTTTCATGTTGGGTGGGGTACATATCGGGGCCGCTATCAATAGTATCTATCTATTATCTGTATTTTTAACTGAAGCCATTATCTGCCTGCTATTATTGGTTTTGGGTCTATCCACAGGTTGGTACCATCACTCTGGATTTCTGCATGCACTCATTACATAATCTCACTATGTTTTATTCCTATGCATGACAGTTATTATAAACAATGGAACTGAACATGTAGAGCAAAAGAGACGAGCCTTACGTGGCAATAAAATTTCATACAGACGTCGCTCCTTGGTAGGCGCAAAGGCAACCCCTCCTCCATGCATTTCGGATTGTAATCAAGAGGAAGATATCTGTTCTGAGGGGGATTCAGAAGGAGAAGACAATTCCTATTTACCCCCTGAGGTCTTCGCTCTAACTTGGCATGCTGATGTTGGTTATATCATGCATATGGTGTCTTGCATTGCTTACTTTATACATCAAATATGTCATCTGCTTAGTTTAGACATCCTTTGTGCGAATGCCATCTGTTTAGTTTATTCGTCGTTTATGTGAATTATGCAACGCCATCTTGTTTAGCCAGGCATCTTATATGTGAATTTTGCAATGCCATCCTGCTTAGCCAGTCATCTTATATGTAAATTATATCAGGCCATCCTTTTTTCGTTACATATTACATTTGTCAACAATGTTAGTACATTCAACTGCTCTTCGTGTGCATCAGCCATTTGACACGGTGATGGCAAATTCTGGAGTGAAAACAAGGTCTTCATAGCAAACTATGCTATCTAACGAAGCGCATATCTTGCTGGTTACGGATAGCTCCTCGGAGGAGGATTCAGAGACAAATGACTAGAACTATTCCCTCCCCCTCCCCGAGGTGTATGCTCTAACTTGGCAGGGTCATGTTGCTCATATTGTGTGTATGGTGTCTCGCATTGCTATGTCACTTGATTAGTTTAGACATGCTTTGTGTGAATGCCACCTGTTCAGTGTCTAATTACCATATATGTGAATTATGCATTGCCATCTTGTTGCAAGACATTATATATGTGAATTATACAATGCTATCTTGTTGCAAAGGCATTATATACATGAATTATATATGTGAATTATGCAATGCCATGTTGTTTAGCCAATCATCATGTATGTGAATTATATCATGCTATCATTTTTTGTATTACGTGTTCCATTTGTGGACAACGTTTGTATATTCAACTACTATACCTATGCATCGGCCATTTGAAGTAGTGATGGAAGTATCTGGAGTGAAAACAAGGTATTCAGAGCAAACAATGCTACCTGCTGAAGCAGACATCTTGCTGTTTACAGAGAGCTCCTCAGAGGAGGATTCAGAGACTGATGACCAGTCCTATTTCCCTCCTGAGGTCTATGCTCAAACTTGGCAGGGTTATATTACCCATATCATGCATGTTGTCTTGCATTGCTTAGTTTTTACATCATATATGGATTACCATTTGCTTACTTGCTTACTATATAAATCATATATTTGAATTATATCATGCCATCATGTTTACATAGTACATACACATCATCTATCTGAATTATGGCATGGCAACCCATTTAATAAAGACATCATATAGTTATATAATCTCATCCTGTTTAGTGTTTACAGTCATCATATTTTGAATTATGGCATTCTATCCGTGAATATATGTGAATTATGGCATGCCAACCTATTTAATAAACACATTATATAGTTATGTCATGTCATCCTGTTTACATAGTCTCATATTTTGAACTATGTCTTTCCATCTTTTTTAGTTAGCCATCATAATGTGAAATTGTGTCATGCTATCTTGTTTAGTTAGCCATCATATATGTGAAATTGTGTCATGCTATCCTGTTTGGTTAGACAACATAAATATGAATTATTTCATGCCCTCTTTTATTCCCCACTATCCATTGCACCTGTCTATCATACAATGTCTATACTTTCAATTACTTTTCTTGTTTATCAGCCATTTGAATTGGAGAGCATGATGGCAGTATCTAAGGGAGTAACAACACGGTCTTCAGAAAAGATAGTGCTATCGGTTGATGCAGATAGAACCACAGATGTACTTGCCCAAGGACCAGATCCACCACACACAACCCAGACTCTCGCAGATTGTACCCCTACCTAGTTGGACAGAGAACCAGCTACACCCCTTCTAACCCCAACCCCGGCAGATAGTAACCCAGTTCTAGTTGACACAACACCGTCTCCACCATAGAGCACCCAAACACAAGCAGTTAGTAAGGGAACTGCAGTTCCCAAAGCCCGAGGACCACCACTCCGAATCCCAACTCAACGCTTAAAGGAGAAGAAGATTTGTTCTCAGGTCAGGTTCTGTAGCTATGCTTCATACTCCTTTGCTCTTGCATTACTGTATTTACTCATACCAACTATTTTAAAATTTGAAGGATGGAATTGAAACTCCAATGGCGCAAAAGGTATGTTTTAAACCTGTTTCTTTAACTGGTTTGCTGTTGCAACCTGCTCTATGTTGATTTTAGTTTCAATTGAATAAACAGTTATGTTCTCATGTCATGCACATTACCACGGGAAAACTGCTAGGCTACATCGTATCCAATAGAGGAATCGAAGCAAATCCAGCCAAAATCTGAGCTTTGTCACAACTGGCTATGCCAACGGACCTTAAACAAGTACAAAAACTCATCGGTTGCATGGTAGCACTAAGCCACTTTATCTCTAGACTGGGAGAAAAGGCATTGCCGCTCTATCGCCTTCCGCGGCGCACCGGCCACTTTGGGTGGAAGGATGCGGCAACGGCCGGACTGGAAGAAATAAAAACCCTTCTAGCAAGCAACCCAATCCTGGCTGCACCTAGCATCGGCGAACCTATCTTATTATACATATCGGCAACACACCAGGTGGTGAGCGCCGTGCCCGTCGTAGAGTAAGAACAGGACGGACACAAATTTCCGCTTCAGAAGCCGGTATACTACGTATCCACTGTCCTCACACCATGCAAATCCCGGTACCCTCATTACCAAAAGATAGCATACACGATCTTCATGGCATCCCAAAAGCTACGACACTACTTCCAGGAGTGTTCGATCACGGTGGCCTCTGAAGTACCACTCAATGACATAATAAACAACCGTGACGCTACAGGTCGGATTGCCAAATGGGCCATTGAGGTCCTTCCATTTGACATAACATATAAACCGCATCGAGCCATCAAATCCCAAGTACTGGCTGATTTCATCGCCGAATGGACCGAGGCCGAACTCCCTAAAGAGTATGTCACATATTCCAACTGGGTTATGTATTTTGATGGCTCTAAATTGCTGGCAGGGCTAGGATCAGGTGTCGTTTTAATGTCCCCTACTAGAGACGTCGTCCAATATGTACTCCAAATACTATATACGGACTCCAACAACGCAGCCGAATACAAGGCCTTATTGTATGGTCTTCGGATGGCCGTCTCCATGGGTATACAACGCCTAGAAGTGCGTGGAGACTCAAACCTCACAATATCGCAAATAAATGGAGACTTTGATGCCAAAGATCTAAAAATGGTGGCGTATCATAATGTCATCCTAAAAATGTCGGCCCGGTTCGAGGGCTCGAGTTTCATCACGTGGCCCGAGAAAGCAATCAAGCGGCGGACGTCCTTGCTCGCATCGGTGCTAAGCGCGACCCCGTCCCACCTAACATTTTTCTGGAAAGGCTTTTTAAGCCCTCTGTGGTGTGGCAAGAGGAGAGCGGCAATACCAGTTCGGACCCAAACACAACTCCAGATTCCAAAGAAACCGATATAATCGGGGGCTCGGCCACCGAAATAACACCGTCGGCCCATCTCATTATGGCAGTTATTGCCCCACGGACCGAACCTTTCTTGGCCAACCTCAATACGAAGGAGCTTACTGAGGATCAGAATGAGGCATGCCGCATCGTCCGACGCGCGAAGGCCTAGCTACAAGGTTCACAACGGAGAGCTCTACAAGAAAATCGCTACCGAAATCCTTCAAAGATGTATCTCCGAGGAAGAGGGGCGGCAGCTCCTGGCTGAAATTCATGCCGGTCTCGGCGGGCACCACGCCGCAGCTGAGGCCCTTGTTAGCAAGGCCTTATGTACAGGCTATTATTGGCCGACGACCCGAGCAGATGCACACGACCTTGTCCAACGTTGCGTTGGATGCCAACTCTTCGCCAACCAAAGCCATATGCTTCCCACAACTTTACAAACAATCCCTATCACTTGGCCTTTCGCGGTCTGGGGGCTCGATATGGTTGGACCCCTTAAAGGGGGAAGCCATAAGAAAAAATATCTGCTAGTCATGGTGGATAAATTCACCAAGTGGATAGAGGCCAAACTAGTTAAAACGGTCGAGTCCGGGCTGGTGATAGAATTCCTATTCGGTGTTGTACACCGTTATGGTGTTCCACACAGCATCATCACCGATAACGGTTCCAATTTCACAGTCGATGAGGTGAAAACCTGGTGTGCTAATCGGGGCATTAAGCTCGATTACACCTCTGTCTATCACCCACAAACAAACGGCCAAGTCGAACGAGCCAATGGTCTTATTATGAGCGGCATCAAGCCTAGACTAGTGCGGTCTCTAAAAGAATCAGACAAGAACTCGGTTGAGGATCTCGACTCCGTACTCTGGGGGCTACGGACCACGCCCAATCGTACAACCAGACATACACCTTTCTTCATGGTGTACGGTGCAGAGGCAGTGTTACCCTGCGACATTATTCATGACTCACCTCGAGTGCGCATGTATGAAGAGAGAGAGGCCGAGCTTGATTGGCAGGACAACCTAGATGCCTTGGAGGAGGAGCGTGACGTTGCAAAGGCCCATTCCGCATGTTATCAATAGTAGGCTCGCAGGTATCAAAGCAGAGAAATGCGGGCCAAGATTTACAATGTTGGCAAACTTGTTCTACGCCTGCCGGAGAAGAAAAAGGACAAACTCAAGCCTAAGTAGGAGGGTCCCTTCATCATCGACGAATTTCTCACCGGAGGAGCATACCGCCTGCGTGATGCGTCAGACAATCGCTTAGAGTCGAACCCCTGGAATGCGGCCAGACTCCGACAATTCTATGCCTAGCCCCAAACTCTGTGTTTGTCTCCTTCCTCCTGTTATTTCCATAATTTTCTCTCTCTTTTCGTTTTTTCTCTTTAGCTTTCAATCTTTAGTGCGGCTAGACCGTACACCCCCGAGGCATACACCTTTAAATATGTACATCCATTATACCTGGGGGCTTCTTGGACAGAAGCTTGGTATTATTATTTTCCGAGCATTCAGCTCATCACATATGCGTCTTTTCCCATATGTACCTTTTCTTTGCCATTATATGCATCGATATGACTTAAGTTTTGGCCAAGCTGGGTTGTCTGGCTCCTGTGCTTTTGCCCTACGTTCCTGTTAATTAGGCTAGGGCATAAAGGGAGCACCTCTGCGATTGTTACTACCGGGTCATCCAGATGTGTACCTCAGACTGGGTGAAGCCGAAAGCTAGCATTCTTAAGGGAATATTCGGTCGGTGAATTAAAGATGTTTCTGCATTCACTCCATCGTGAACCCCCAGAAGTTACTTACACTATGATTTTTCAATCACAGTTCGGACATGCACATTAAACGCATGCACACGTAGGGAAAGGAACCCTTAACGGAGCTATTCTCTCTGGAAGATGTTTCTTACAATCATAATGTAATATAACATAACTAGCCGGATACAACTTGTCTGTTCAAGCAACTATGACCCCTACGCCTGGTTTCCACGCATACCCCGGTCTATTTTACCACTCAGGTATTCAAAAACACTCCGCACCTTCGGGTCCAGAGGTCGAAGCGAAAAGGTATACCATGACAATCATTTTACAATTCAGCTAGAATTACATACGCCAAGGAAGTACATAGTCATCTGTACTCAAAAATTTCCTCCTCTATACCATCCAGCAGGCTGTCTAACTTACAATCCTGCTGGGAATACTTGGCGGCTATTTCTACTTTGTCATATACCAAACTAATGGGAACTTCTTTCCCATCTGATCCTAAAGTTCCGACCCGAGCCATATGATTTGGATCAAGCTTGGTGTACCATGTTTTCACCATGGCCCAGGCTTCTCGTGCACCTTCCTGGCAGGCCGATATCTTCCACAACCGAAAGCGCCGCTGCGTTCCCTTGAACAACTGTATAAGCTCCTCCATCTTTCCTAGAGGGGAGGCGGATGGCCATAAGGCCTTGGCAATGCTTCACATCGTCTGCCAAGCCTGCTCGTGCACTTGCGACAGCTCTTGTAGCTTATCGCCCGAGAATCTGAACATCTCCTCTTCAGGGCGATCGGTCAGCATACCTGCAGACATAACTCTGTCAGTCCCCTCTACCTCCGAGTTATTCAAAGGTAAGTTAAACCACATACTGAATATGCCACCTCGCAGCCTTTATTCTCCTTCACGGAGTCAGCCAGCTGGGCCCGAAAATCTTTCAGTTCCTCACCCAATTGAGTCTTCGAATCGTCGAACTTGTTTTTATCCAACACGATTTTTGTTAGCACACGCTCTCCCGCAGCCAACAGTTTCCTGGCTTCTCATTCTCCGCCTTGAGTAGCTTTTAGTTGTTCTTGCAGTTGATCTAGTGATCCTAACAAGAGGTGTGCAATCGTGTTAACATTATTGGTATAGTATTATGTTTTCTCGATGGAGAGGAACATTACCAGGAGATGCTTTCTTGGATTTCTCTAGTTCGGCATTGGCAGCAGTTAGCTGCGCCTGACACTTTTCTAGCTCTTAGGCTAGCAGGTCGTTCTTCTCCATAAGAACCTGGTTATACAAAGATACTTAAATTAGCTGTACCAACTTATTCAAGTCTCGGGGGCTACTGGCATATGGTTATCATATTCGGACAAAGTAAACTTACCCGTACATCCTTCAAATGCTGCCTTGTGGCTCTGTTAATCCCATCTCGAGCATCTCAGATGTATGCATCAGCCGAGCTGAAGGCGTTAAATTCCTCTTCTGAAAAATCGGGGACTCGTAGAACGGCCCTTCGGCACCGATGATTCATGGTGCTCTCCACTTCCGAGTTGGTGACGGATACATCATCCGCGTCCTCGGCGGGAGGACAATCCAGCGTTACCACTGTATCCGCCCCCGTCTGTCCGACAGGATTTGGATCCTGGCTGTGGGAGGTGTGATCGGCCGGACCCCCAGACATAGTCCGGCACACTCTTTTCCGGATACAGGACAAAACCGAAAGGTCACAGTTGGATGTGACTGCCAAATTTCATATTCGCGAATCCATACCTCTTTGATGAGGGCTCGGCCATATCTTCGTTTGCCTTCCTTTTTGAAGGCTTACCCGGCATGGGGGGCGCTCTCCTTGGAGATGCCCCTGGGGCAGCATGGCACGCCAAACGCCTCCCCTTTGGAGCACAGGACAGTGCAGTGGGTGAGGTAGAATGAGAAAACCCTTTAGGATGAAATATCTCCTGATTACTTACTTGTGAAGCAGGGAGAAGGCCGGGGTAATCAGCAATGATAGCCACCTCTGTGTCGTCGTAGCTCGCCTGGTAAAATACCCCGTCCTCGAGCACCACGAATATATTCGGATCCTCCTCGTATCCGGGATCAAGGTCCCGATTGTGTCCCTCGGGCTGTGGGGCGGGACTGTGGAGCCCTTTAGAAATTTTTTGCCAGTGCCGTTATAAATGGACGGGTTAATACTCATTGAAAGTAGCTCAAGGAGCGGAGTGAGTAGAGCAGATAAGTTGGGACTTACCCAGCTTGGTGGACTGTACATGGAAAATCCATCTCTGCACTTGATACGCAGAAATTCATATTCCTCCCCTTTAAATAGTTAGGTCAATATTTTGGCCAGAGCGGCGGGGGTATCCGGACCCTTCCGGCCACAGCGAGAGGCGTCATCTTCCCCATTGTAATGCCACATGGGGAGACCTCTGTACTGGAGTGGCTGAACCCCCCCCCCCATACTATGGAAGTCGCCATTACTTCAACTATTGATAATCCGGATTGAGTGAGTGACCTTATCTTGCTCATGAGTTGACAAATTTCCATACTATCTTCCTCCTCGAGGCTTCGAGGGCGCCTACTGTCGCGTTTCTTCAAGGGAGCCCTTGTGAATTCGGGAAGCCCCCTCCTGACTGGGTCCGGAAGTGCAACGTCCTTAATATAGAACCATTCGGAGGCCCACTTTTCAGATGCCTTCTTCAGTGTGCCGGACAGATATCCGATCTCGGCGA
The DNA here is from genome assembly GCF_018294505.1 of Triticum aestivum. Classification (NCBI taxonomy): domain Eukaryota; kingdom Viridiplantae; phylum Streptophyta; class Magnoliopsida; order Poales; family Poaceae; genus Triticum; species Triticum aestivum. The sequence goes on along the minus strand of NC_057797.1, from coordinate 554,080,347 downwards.
TGCACCATATTTCGGCTCCGCCCACTTCAAATATTGACACCCAGTGGTTGCACAGAACAAGACAAAAATAGCTTTCTCCATAGATTGAAGTGGGCCTCGCAACCCAGGAACAGCTCACAAAGAGCGACGTAACCCGCGATATGCATGATGGAGGTAGGAGTAAAGTTGTGCAGTTGGAGGCCATAATACTCTAGAAGCCCTCGGAGGAACAGATGAATCAGAAATCCGACACCTCTTAGCAGATAAGGGATGAAGCATACTCGTTCCCCCTTGGAGGGGTTGGGGAAATTTTCAGCCTAACCCCCGCCATTAAAAGAGGTCAATCCAACTCGAACAGGGACTAGATCTGCAGGGGAAAGGAATCCCTGTGTTTGTAGCTTCATCAGCTGACTGTGGGATACGGAGCACCTCTCCTGTCACAGCCCTAGAGTACCTGAGTGAATAGTTGCATCTGCACTCATGCATCATGTTTAAAATTTCTGAAAGTTGAATTGAGGTTTGTTGAAACCCTCAGAAACCAGTTCAAAAATAATCAACATTAAAATGTCTTCAGAGAAATCCAAGAAAATGTTCCTCTTAGTCTCTGAAAGTATTGGCAAGAAGTAAAATTCAAACCAATGTTTTTGGTATCTCAGAAACATTTATCTTGGGCCTTTGAATTAATTCAATAACTATTTGCATTGGATATATATCCTTTATATAATTAATATATGTCCAATAATTCTGGAACTTTTTATGTGGTTTGGGATATTTTAGTTCTAGTCACATAATTATTTTCAGGATTTTATAAAATGGTTTGGTGTTAAAACTAAACCCAAAACAATTGCAGAAAAATAGAAAACAGAACAATTAATAAAACAGAGAAGAGAGAGAGAGAGCTTACCTGGGCCAACTCACCTGTGCAGCCACCTGGCGGCCCAAGTGGCTGGCCCAGCCCACTGGCCCCTCCCCCTTGTCGTCAACCTCGTGCCAGAAGGCACGAGGGCGTGTGCTCGCCACGCGCGCGCCACCTCCACCCTGCTCTGGCCACCTCCTGCTTCCCCGACCCCTTCTAGCGACACCACGGAGATGCCCCGAAGCCCCTGTCCCCTCTCCCTCACTCGTCGCTCTCTCTCCCCTCCCCTGGCTCTCTCCCTCTAGCTCAACCGAGCGAAACCGTTGCCGCCGATCAGCGCTCGCGCGGCCACAGCCACCCCCTTGCTCCCCTGGCGCGTCCGAGAGCTCCGCCTCGTTCCCCTCTTCCTCCTCACCGAGCCACGTGGTGCCTGAAGCTCCTGGACGCCTCCAACACCACCGTTCCCCTTGTCGGTCGCCGTGGATCCTCGCCGTCGATTCGGGAGCTACCGGGCGTCCCCGACCTCGCTCTCACGCTCATTGGACTCGTTGTGAGCCCCTGCTCCGAACCCCTCTTCTCCCCCTCACGTTCCCATGCTCTAGCCCCATTCTCCACCATGGTCGAGGCTCGCCGCCACTGTGCCTTGTCTCCGCCGTGGCTAGAGCCGTTGAAGCTCGAAGCCAAGCACACCATCACGCTCAATGCGTCTCCAGGAGCCCGTAGCCAGCACCAGCTTCTCCCCATGTGCCCCCTAGCGCCAACCCCGACCTCGCCCGAACTCCGGCCACCGCCGCGAGCCTCGCCCCGGCGAGCTCGGGCAGTCTCAACCCGTCCCAACCGCACAAAAAGACGCGGGGCACTCCCAGCTTCACGCTGATGCCTCCGCCGTCCCTTTTGGTCGTCGGAACAAGAAACCCGCACCTGCACCGCCGCGTTCAGCCTCGCCAGAGGCTAAACGCCGGCAAGTTGACCCCGCTGACCCCGTTTGACCACGGGTGGGCCAGTTTGACCCCTGGGTCAATGACAGGTAGGGCCCAGCCCTGCTGACTAATTAGGATTAGTACTAGTTAATATTTTAGTTAACTAATTACACTGACACGCGGGACCTGATGAAGCTATGTACCTAGGGTAGGGGCACGGACCCGTCCAAAGAGCCCTACCCAAGGACATTCCTAGAAGAAGTCACCTTTCAATCGACTTGAAGGTATCCCACTCGACGGGTTCAAGACACTCGACCAAGAAGCTATCACTCGACCATGAAGTTAGCCACTCGACCGCAAGGAGATCTGAAGTCACTCTGCAGGCAAACGGTCGGCTATTAAGTAGTCTTTATGGTCATTATAACACTTATTAGGGGCGTTACTAGTAACGCCCAACCTTAAATGTACCTTAAACCCTGCATTACTGAGGGCAGGAGGGGGCCGGCGAACTCTATATAAGCCACCCCCCTCCTCAGTATGAAGGGTTCGCACCCCTGTTATTCACACGCATAAAATCCAATCGACCGCCTCCGGGCACCGAGACGTAGGGCTGTTACTTCCTCCACGAAGGGCCTGAACTCGTAAACCTCGTGTGCTTACAACTCCCCAATAGCTAAGATCTAGCCTCTCCATAAACACCCCCCTACATCACTGTCAGAGTTAGAACCACGACAGTTGGCGCCCACCATGGGGCAGGAGTCTTAGCGCCTTGTTGGAGAAGTTGCGATCTTTTCCGATCCATTCGATCATGGTTTCCTGCGGAGTTTTGGTGGAGGGCCGCGAGATCCGTCTTGGTGCGCTCACGTTCATCGCCGACGACTCCGCCTGGCTTCAGGAGGCGCCGCTCGACATCGATGCGCTCCACATCCGCGGCGCGACGCACTTCCGCGCATGCATTCGTGGCGTCCTCCTGCGACAGCCGTCGACCCAGTATCAGTCGGCCTCTGTGTCGTCTCCCCGCCCCGTCTCCCACCAGCGCAAGCGCTCCGGTCGGTCGGGACTCCAGCGGTGGGTGAGGCATGCCGTGGCCCGCTAGTCGGCAGCCCCACAAGTCACGACAATCGAGCCCGACGAATCCCTCTGCGGCTTGTTCGACTGGCTCCGCGGAGACCGCATCCGAGTGCGACAGCAGCGACCCAGCGGCTGAGGTTCTGGCTATCGATGGAACACACAGTCCTCCCGGTTTCCCTTGCGCTGATGGAGGCCCGGGTGGGGGCGACCCGTCGCATCCCCACGTTGAGTATATCCCCGAACCTCTCACGTCCTTGCAGCGAGAGGAGCTTCACCGCCGGAACATGGATACGCTCCACACTCCTATTGTCGGAGAAACCCCCGAGGCCCGGGCCTTGGAGGACGCGCGCTTGGCTAACCTGGCCAAGCGCACTCGACTGGAGAATCTCCAGCGAATACTCGACAAGAAAGCGCGTCAGCGAGCTCCCGAGTCCAGTCGACGTCAGCAAGCTCCAGAGTCCAGTCGGCGTCAGCTCTTCCCGCCGCCACAGGTATACCGAACCCCAGTTCAGAATATGGCCGCTGCGGCCCGTATAGCAGAATCAATTCAGCCCTCCCAGTCGACGGCTGGCAGGGGCTTGTTGCAGATCAGAGCGTTGCTTCGGGCGGCGGGAAACCAGAATTCCGCTGTCTCTCAGTCGCGGAACAGAATCCACAGTCGATCCGTTGCAACAGATACAGTCCAGTCGGCTCACAGCCCGAGATCGCCCCCGAGGCGTGAGGGACGTGGTGACCGGCATGATCAGTATAGAAGGAATGAGAAATATGATCACCGAGTCGATCGTGATGATCAACGTCGCGTGCCAACCCCTCTCCCGAGGAGTGGGTCGTATGTGCCTCGACGGCAAGATGACAGACGCCCTCATAGTGTTGGGTAGAGGATTCTAGTCGACCCCAGGGAACCAGGCTTTGATGCGAGATCCATCCTCGTTCAAGGCTTGGTTGACAGGAACAGAGCTCATCGAGAAGGCCACAACAGAGATGCGCCTGCCAACAGCAGAGTACGTGCTTCGGGGCCGGAGTGTTTCAGTCGAGCCATCAGAGCCGCAGTGATCCCCCCACTTCAGGCTGGCGACTGGAGTCAGCAAGTTCACCGGTGAATCTAAGCCTGACACTTGGCTCGAAGATTACCGAGTGGCTGTGCAGATTGGCGGTGGCAATGATGAGGTGGCCATGAAGCATTTGCCTCTCATGTTAGAAGGCTCAGCCAGAGCGTGGCTGAATCAGTTGGCACCCAGCAGCATCTACACTTGGGAGGACCTCTCCCGAGTGTTTGTCACAACCTTTGAAGGAACCTGCAAGCGACCTGCAGGCCTTACAGAGTTGCGGTCCTGCGTACAGAAGCCGAATGAAACACTGAGGGATTACATCCAGAGGTGGATCACACTGCATCACACGGTTGAGAACGTGCCAGACCATCAAGCAGTTTGTGCCTTCAAGGAAGGCGTTAAATACAGAGAGTTGAATCTGAAGTTCGGTCGAACTGGAGAAATGTCTCTGATTCAGATGATGGAGATTGCCACCAATTACGCTAATGGTGAAGACGAAGACCGACTCCGAAGCGGCAAGCTCAAGGCAGTCGCCCAAGAAACCGGAGGAAACTCCAGTCGGAAACAGAAGCGGAAGGCCGAGCCAGGCGCTCCTGGGGAGGCCCTGGCCGTAGCCCAGGGAAACTTCAAGGGAAAACCCAAGGGCACCTGGAAGCCCAAGAAAGTCAAAGATCAAGATGGGAATGATGTTTTGGATCTGCCATGTCACATCCACACCAAGAAAGATGAAGAGGGTAATTTTATTTACCCAAAGCATACCACTCGACAGTGCCGGCTCCTGATCCAGCAGTTTCAGGGCAAGCAGCCCAAGGATAAAGAAAAAGAGCTAGACAGGGTTGAGGACAAGGATGATAGTGACGATGGATACCCCCCAGGTCAATTCCACCCTGATGATTTTTGCCGATGTCGAAAGCAAAAGTCGACTAAAAGTCATTAACCGTGAGGTGAGCATGGTTGCTCCGGCAACACCCAGTTACCTGAAGTGGTCTCAGACTGCCACACATTCAACCAGTCTGATCACCCGACGCACATTGCCACCCCTGGGAGGCAAGCTTTGGTGGTCGACCCAGTTGTCGAAGGCACTCGACTGACCAAAGTCCTGATGGGTGGTGGCAGTGGCCTGAACATACTGTACGCCGAAACTTTGAAGGGAATGGGCATTCCGATGTCCAGACTCAGTACTAGCAACATGAGCTTCCACGGAGTCATTCCTGGCAAGAAGGCCGAATCACTCGGCCAGATTGCTCTTGATGTGGTTTTCGGTGATTCAAAGAATTACCGCAAGGAAAAGTTGACATTCGAGGTTGTGGACTTCCAAAGTGCTTATCATGCCATTTTGGGTAGGCCAGCTTATGCACGCTTCATGGCTCGACCATGTTACGTGTATCTCAAACTGAAGATGCCTGGGCCCAAAGGTGTGATCACTGTTACAGGCAACCGAAAGAAAGCAGAAGAGTGTTTTCAGAAAGGCTCAAAGATCGCTGATGCTCAGATGGCAGTGGTCGAGCTGCAAGAGTACCAGAAGACTGCTGATCCGAGTGACTTGCTACGAGCCAAGAAGCCTGCTTCAGAATCAGCTTTTCAGTCGTCCGGTGAAACAAAGCCAGTCCACATTCACCCGACCGACCCCGATGCTGCCCCGACTCACATCTCAACGACGCTCGACTCCAAATAGGAAGAAGCGCTCGTCCAGCTCCTCCGTGAGAACTGGGACATCTTCGCATGGAAACCCTCTGACATGCCTGGAGTTCCCAAAGGGCTGGCTGAGCACCGTCTATGAGTCGACCCGAAATTCAAGCCCGTGAAGGAACATCTTCGACGGTCCACCATCCAGAAGAAGCAAGCCATTGGCGAGGAGGTGGCTCGACTCTTAGCAGCAGAGTTCATCCGAGAGATTTACCACTCCGAGTGGCTCGCCAATGTCGTCATGGTCCCCAAGAAGGACAAGTCACTTCGCATGTGCATTGATTTCAAACATATCAATCGGGCCTGCCCGAAATATCATTTTCCTCTCCCTCGCATCGACCAAATAGTCTACTCGACTGCGGGGTGCGAGAGATTGTCTTTTCTAGATGCCTATTCCGGGTACCATCAGATCCGTCTGTATGGACCCGACGAGATCAAAACAACTTTCATCACTCCATTCGGATGCTTTTGTTACGTCACCATGCCGTTCGGCCTCAAGAATGCCGGAGCCACATTCATGAGAATGATTCAGAAGTGTTTACTCACTCAAATCAGTCGGAACGTGGAGGCATACATGGATGATATTGTGGTCAAGTCACGGAAAGGTTCCGACCTGCGGACTGACCTTCCTGAAACCTTTGCCAACCTCAGGAGGTATGATATCAAGCTCAATCCATCAAAGTGCGCATTTAGGGTTCCAGGTGGAAAGTTACTCAGTTTCCTCGTTTCCGAACGAGGGATCGATGCCAATCCTGAAAAAGTTGGCACCATACTCCGGATGAAGCGTCCTGCACGCCTGCACGATGTCCAAAAGCTTACAGGCTGCTTGGCCACTTTAAGTCAATTCATTTCCCATCTCGGTGAGAAGGCGTTGCCTCTTTACCGACTGATGAAGAAGTCTGACAAGTTCGAGTGGACTCTAGAAGCTGACGCAGCATTTACAGAGCTCAAAGCTCTGCTCTCCACCCAGCCGGTGCTCGCTGCCCCAATCAGCAAAGAGCCTCTGCTGCTTTACATTGCAGCCACAGGACAAGTTATCAGTACAGTACTTACGGTCGAGCGGGAAGAAGAAGGAAAGGCCTTCAGAGTTCAGCGCCCAGTCTATTATGCGTCTGAAGTTTTGACCCCTTCAAAACAAAGATACCCTCACTACCAGAAGCTTGTATATGGGATTTACATGACCATGAAGAAGGTTGCGCATTACTTCTCTGACCACTCCATTATAGTCGTCAGCGACGCCCCACTATCAGAGATTCTGCATAACAGAGATGCAACTGGTCGAGTGGCCAAGTGGGCGATTGAACTCCTTCCCTTAGATATCAAGTTTGAAGCAAAGAAGGCTATCAAGTCCCAAGCAATCGCAGATTTCATCGCCGAGTGGATTGAGTAGCAATTTCCGACTCAAGTTCACTCGGAGCACTGGACCATGTTCTTCGATGGATCTAAGATGCTGAATGGTTCCGGTGCTGGCGTAGTCCTAGTCTCCCCCCGAGGAGATAAGCTCAGATATGTTCTCCAAATTCACTTCGATTCCTCCAATAATGAAGCAGTATATGAAGCACTCTTGTATGGGTTGCGCATGGCCATTTCACTCGGCGTCCATCGCCTCATGGTCTATGGCAACTCAGATTTGGTGGTTAATCAAGTGATGAAGGAGTGGGACGTCAGAAGTCTGGCAATGACTGGTTATTGCAATGCAGTGAGAAAGCTAGAAAAGAAATTCGAGGGGTTAGAGCTTCATCACATCCCCCGACTGAAAAATCAGGCAGCTGACGATTTGGCAAAGATAGGCTCCAAGAGAGAAGCCATTCCCAACAACGTGTTCCTAGAACACATTCACTCGCCGTCAGTCGAAGAGGATCCATTTACGGAAGAAGCCCCGCAGCCGAAAAGTGCCACGGATCCAACTGAAGTCGAAGTTCCTGCTGTGGTCAACCTTATCATGGAGGTCTTGGCAATCACTCCCGACTGGACAATGCCGTACATTGCGTATATCCTAAGGAAAGAACTCCCGGAAGACGAGGAAGAGGCTCGACAGATCGTCCGCCGATCCAAGGCCTTCACAGTCAAAAAGGGACAGTTGTATACAGAGAGCGCGACTGGAATCGGTCAGAAGTGCATAACACCAGAAGAAGGTCAGATAATCCTTGATGATATCCACTCGGGGACCTGTGGCCACCATGCGTCCTCTCGGACCATTGTGGCTAAAGCATGCCAAGCGGGATTTTACTGGCCAAGAGCAAATGAGATGGCAAAAGAGATAGTCGACAAGTGTGGAGGGTGCCAGTTCTACTCCAACATGTCACACAAGCCTGCATCAGCCCTGAAGACCATTCCACTCATCTGGCCCTTTGCTGTCTGGGGACTGGACATGGTTGGTCCACTGAGAACGGGCAGGAGCGGTTTCACTCATGTGCTTGTGGCAGTCGACAAGTTTACCAAATGGATCGAAGCTAAGCCCATCAAGAATCTTGATGCTTGCACTGCTATCAATTTCGTCAGAGGGCTAACATTCAGATATGGAGTCCCGCATAGCATCATCACTGACAATGGGTCAAACTTTGATTCAGACAAGTTCAGAGCTTTTTGCGCCTCTCAAGGCACTCGAGTCGACTACGCATCGGTCGCCCATCCCCAGTCGAATGGACAAGCTGAGAGAGCAAATGGTCTGATTCTCAAAGGACTAAAGCCTCGACTGATGCGTGATCTCAAGCACGCGACAGGTGCTTGGGTCGACGAGCTTCCGTCAGTTCTGTGGGGATTAAGGACCACCCCTAAC
>NC_057797.1:554067856-554071997 GCF_018294505.1 Triticum aestivum | reverse complement strand
CTAAGTGTGTGAACACGATTTGGTAAAGGTAGCGGTGAGAGGCCATGTAGGAGTACATGGTGGGTTGTCTCATTGCAGCCATCCTCAGGAACTGAGTCCTGTGTTTGTGATCCATGAACAGTTACTACCACACATTGGGTTCCGGTAACTCGGCCCCTCTCGGCTTATTAATCAACTCGATCTCTGTCCAGGAGTTGCAACTAGTTTCTGGTGTTTGTAGGTAGTGTTAGTAGTCTACCAAGTGGCACCCGGTATAGGTGGGCTTGGGACAGACTAGGCACCGTGGCACGGTGTACCAAGTGGCACCCGGATGGTGGGCTTGGGAACCCTGCTCACATCGTTTGGGGCCGTGAGCGACACCCCGGCCGGATCTCCTTGCGGATGGAACCCGAATAGGCGATAAACCTGGACTAGAGACTTGGTGGTTAGTCAGGTCATGGCCGACTCCCTCGCCCGGCTTCCGCTTGAAGGTTGCCGAGGTACATGACGTGTACAGGGCTATAAGTGGCAAAAGCGTGTGTGAAGAAGTACACCCCTGCAGTTTTATCATTATCTATTCGAATAGCCGGATTCCTCGGATATGGAAACTTGGACCCCTTGCATAGTTCATAGACAAGTGAAAGTGGATACTCTAAAATGCGCAAGATAAGCGTGAGTGCTATGGATGGCCTTCTCGTAGGGAGACGGGAGTGGATCCATAGTGGTGTATTGATATGGTGAATATGTGGACTCGTGTGCGCCACCTCAAAAGAGTTACTTGCAGTCGTAGTTTAGGATAGCCACCGAGTCAAAGCTGGCTTGCTGCAGTTAAACTCCACCACCCCCTTTATTGATACCGATGCATATGTAGCTAGTTCTAATGTAAGTCTTGCTGGGTACATTTGTACTCACGTTTGCCAATTTTATGTTTTTGCAGAGAGACGTCAGTCTCGCTAGTAGTTCCTTGTGGACTTCGACGTTTAGCTTGATACCTCAGCTACGATCTTGTGCCCTCGGCGGGATCTGGTAGATAGTCAGGCTTCTCAGCCTTTTTCAGTTGTAGTTGTCTATACTCAGACATGTTAAGCTTCTGCTTGTGCTTTGACTTGTATGCTCTGATTGTTGGGCCATGAGACCCATGTTTGTAATATCTCGCTCCTCGGAGCCTAATGAATAAATACTTGAGTCGTAGAGTCTTGTTGTGATGCCATGTTGTATTTACACATATCGAGCATATTGTGTGTCTGATTGAAATGCTTGGTATGTCTGGGATCCAACAATCTAGTTGTTTATCCTTGGCAGCCTCTCTTATGGGGAAATGTAGTCTAGTGCTTCCATGAGCCATAGTAGTCCGCTACAGCCTGGTTCACCGGAGTCCTGCTAGCCCAGCACTATTGCTCAGGACACTTGATTGGCCGGCATGTGTTTCACTTCTTTCCTGTGTCTGTCCCTTCGGGGAAATGTCACGCGGTGACATCCGGAGTCCTTCCTAGCCTGCTACAGCCCGGGTTACCGGAGTCCTGTTAGCCCAGTGCTACAGCCCGGATTCACGCGCTGCTGACCGACATGCTCGAAGTTGATTCATGTATGCCTGTCTCCATGGTTTAGTGCCGCTTTGGGTTCACGACTAGCCATGTCGGCCCGGGTTCTCTGTCATATGGATGCTAGCGACACTATCATATACGTGAGCCAAAAGGCACAAACGGTCCCGGGCCAGGTAAGGTGGCACCCGTGGGAATACCGTGCGTGAGGCCGCAAAGTGATATGATGTGCTACATGCTAGATCGGTGTGACTTAGGATCGAGGTCCTGACAGCTTTGGTATCAGAGCCTGACTGCCTGTAGGATTACCAAGCCAAACTGGTCGAAGTTGTCTCTAGAAATGCTTTAGTTATATAAGGGAATTGATTGTGGATGGGAACGTAAGGCTCTTTTTACTCCTTATACCTCATGCCCTCTGATCTGAGTCATCCTCTTCCTTTCTACGGGGACTAAGAACTAGGCTTCTCTTCTATCTCTTAGGATGACGTGTTACTAACCCGTAGTTGCCTAGGAATGTTGAGTTCAAGCCTCAGTTCAGTTCCTACTACTTCCATATATTCATAACTGGCCTCAGAACCTTGATATTGTGATGTTGAGTGGTTATGCCACCATTTTGCAGGATGTCTCAAATCTTTTGAGCATTTACAGCCGTTATGCTGCCCGAGTCATTCCAGGTTTCTGAATAGTCTGATGCATTTTCAAATCCCTTCTTTCCGTTCTCGATGTTCCTTTGGGCCAGATTAAGCACACTAATCGGTCTGTTGAGGTACTTCGTTGCCTTGATATGTATGTTGGAGCTAGTAATATGACCCTAGGTGTCTTACAGGATCACCTAGTAATCTAGCCATGTCTTGTGTTCCCAGTGTGATGATTCTGGCCATCGTTCTCGAAAGCATCCCGTGATGCCATTTAGTAGTAGGTATTCTACTCCTGGGTTTTCGAACCCGAGATTCACCCTACTTTATGTTGTTAGTACTTGATAGTTCCCTTAAGATATTGGTAACCTTTGTGATCATCCCCGAGGTCCGTGGTAGTTCCTTCTTCCAAATACTACGAACCGCTTATGGCAGAAGTTCTTTGAACCAAAAGATCACAACCAGAGTGCTCTTGATGAGTTCTCCATTCTGCATTGTGAATCTGCCAGTCCTACCTTTCTGCATGGGTTATCCGGAAGAAATATGTTGAACTTGTTCGACATACTAACCTATGCATCCACCACTTAGAAAGTTAATATATTCCTTGAGTTGTCCCCCTTTAGTTGTATTCCGACCTTAGCCTATCAGTTGATAGTCAAGAGTATGTGTGCATTCGTGTTTATCGGTGCCTTTTACTCTTGTGGTCCGTCAAGCCATTCTATTCCAGAATGACTAGGAGAAACAAACTCCAGTACCTCATCCATTTCTAAGATTGGGTCAAAGCAGTTGTATTCCGCAGATCAAATGCAGTCAAGCTTTTGAGTCTGTTCTACCCTAAAGTATTACCCACTTTATGTCAAGAATATCATGAGAATTGCACCATCTCTTATGAATTCTTGATGCAGTGATACTTCTTGCCATCATTTTCCATTCCTCGGTCCCGTCTTGTCGCAACCGGAATGCCGGCAAGTGAACTATGATGTGTGAAATAAATACTCCTAGCAACTCCGCTGCTTAGTAGTTAATGGACATTAATATCATTCTTAGTGTGCTGATTACTGAATCATCACCCTAAGGTTGATCGTGCTACCTAGTCCTTATTTCTGGTGCACTCTTCGATCAATGAGTTAGGATTTTCAACCCCTTACTTATTTGATCATGTCATCTTGCCCTGAAAAGCAAGATTGTTCTCGAGCTTCATAACATATCGGTGGTTCGTGATATTTCGAATATCTTCTCAGAAGTATTACCAGGTTGTCACCTGACCGCTATGTTGAGTTCGTGATCAAATTGGTTTCTTATAAACCACCCCTTTCTCCAAGAATCCGTGTTGGATACCCCTGAGCTAGTTGGTTAAGCTAAACAACAACCTGGAGAGTTGGAAGATAAAAGCTTGCCCAACTTAGTTCCTTCCAAAGGGATATCTTTTGTGTGTGTGTGTGGGTTGAAGAAAGATGATATCTCCATCGATTAGTCCTCATGATCAGTTGTTGGCTCTATTGCCTTGTCAAAACTTTGACTTGAGTTTGGACTATCGTCAAGTCAAATCAGAACCAACGATGTTCGTAATGTTGTCTTACTCATGGTTGATCCCTGAGCATACACCATTACATCTTTTGGTCTGACCAATGCTATCACCGTGTTCACATGATGGTGGAAGTCCAGTGATATGGAAATTCTGATGAGTTATTGTTGAGCCCATCAGCAGCATCTTGTCTCCTCCATGATTCATGTTGAACATTGAGCTAGTGTTGGAAACTTTTGAAAGCATTTTCTTCATACTATCTCATGAAGGATATGTTTGATGTAAGTAGTGACTTCCTCTAAGTTCACGTGCATTTGATGCAAGTTGCGGCCGTGAATTCGAGAAAGTTTGTTTTTGCCTCCTCCGGAATCATCCCAAGTCAGTCATGCATATGTGCGAAGTATTCTATGGTTTGGCAGATTAATTACCTCCACTCCATTTGTATTCCTAGCACACCAAGC
>NC_057797.1:554056828-554067102 GCF_018294505.1 Triticum aestivum | reverse complement strand
CAACGTCGTCTCGTCGATTTGTGTTGCAAACTTTCATTTTCCTTTCTAGACTCGATGAGTCTGGAATATCCTGACACCAACCAGATCTGAATATCAGGCAGATATGATGGTTGGAGCATTTTCCAAGAACTATAATATTAGTCCCTCGATAACCGCTAAAGTGGATGTCGTGGCCAACACATCCAGCCGGAAGACCTATTATTGTAGTATCTCGATTGAAGAAAGTTGGCCACCTCCCCATGAGGATTTCGTAGGATTTATCTCCATAGTTAATCCTTACGGATTCTTGTGCTCCCGAACTCCGACCTTTTACTTGATCTCCTAGATACCAAACCATATCAATAAATGGGTTATCCTAGCACATCAAGGAGAACATTAGAAGCGGAGTGCTAAATGTCTCTCGGTCGATCATCCAGATTTTGTTCCCTTGGCCTCGCTAAGGTGAAACCTGAGAAAGTATTATCTTCCTTTGCATCTGCATCATCCATCACCATTCATCATGGTGGTATGTTGTGTTGCCAGGATCCTTGACACGGATATTGGTAAAACCTTGATGAATATGGAGATGCTCAAGTTCTTGAGAGCACGCGCAAGCACTAGGTTTTACCGTTGGCGTCAACTAGGATTTGCTTCCAGGTTCCTCGGTTATGTTATAACCTTTTCAAACAGTGGACCCACTCTTGACTGTTGAGTTCTTCCCTAGTTACCAGAACCATTCCCAACATTTGCATTTTGTTCCCAGCTTGCACCTTAGTAGTTGTTGTTCAGGATCATCTTCAAAAGTGGACTTACCATGGGTTCCATCCATTTCCGATGATAAGCAAAATTATCCATTGCGTTGTTGTCAACAAGGGAGTACACATCATCCTTTCTATTCCAAGTATGTCATTCTTTTGAACTCCTTCAAATAATCGATTGTGATTGCCTTAGGCTGGTATAAAGAGTTTCAATGATCTCCGAATCAAAAGTAATTCTTTTTGCCACTTAAGGGAATAATTCTACCATTCACCTTTCCTAAGGTGCCCCGTTACGGGATCATAGCAATCAATCTCCTCGCTACTTTGAAACCATGCACCATCCTACTCCAGTGTGGAATTGTGGCCTACCAAATTGAACTTTCGCCATCTGTTTCTTCCATCCCTCTCTATTTGTGTTTTGTATCTCATTTCGAGAGATGTTATTACATCTCATTCCGTGAGTTGATCATGATTTGCTTGGTCTTCGTGAAGAACGAATCCTGTAGAGTTTCTCTCTCTTCCCCTTGTCGTCTTGGGTGAAGATCTCGAAAGCAAAGATGTCAAGATTAATATGATGCAATGAATCAACATCTTCGAGAAGAGCAATTGGATCAAGAAGATTATGTTAGTTGGTGCCCCCTCTGTCTTCTTACCTCACGACCTGAATCTCGGGACGAGATTCCTGTTTAGTAGGTGTGAGTTGTCACAGCCCTAGAGTACCTGAGTGAATAGTTGCATCTGCACTCATGCATCATGTTTAAAATTTCTGAAAGTTGAATTGAGGTTTGTTGAAACCCTCAGAAACCAGTTCAAAAATAATCAACATTAAAATGTCTTCAGAGAAATCCAAGAAAATGTTCCTCTTAGTCTCTGAAAATATTGGCAAGAAGTAAAATTCAAACCAATGTTTTTGGTATCTCAGAAACATTTATCTTGGGCCTTTGAATTAATTCAATAACTATTTGCATTGGATATATATCCTTTATATAATTAATATATGTCCAATAATTCTGGAACTTTTTATGTGGTTTGGGATATTTTAGTTCTAGTCACATAATTATTTTCAGGATTTTATAAAATGGTTTGGTGTTAAAACTAAACCCAAAACAATTGCAGAAAAATAGAAAACAGAACAATTAATAAAACAGAGAAGAGAGAGAGAGAGCTTACCTGGGCCAACTCACCTGTGCAGCCACCTGGCGGCCCAAGTGGCTGGCCCAGCCCACTGGCCCCTCCCCCTTGTCGTCAACCTCGTGCCAGAAGGCACGAGGGCGTGTGCTCGCCACGCGCGCGCCACCTCCACCCTGCTCTGGCCACCTCCTGCTTCCCCGACCCCTTCTAGCGACACCACGGAGATGCCCCGAAGCCCCTGTCCCCTCTCCCTCACTCGTCGCTCTCTCTCCCCTCCCCTGGCTCTCTCCCTCTAGCTCAACCGAGCGAAACCGTTGCCGCTGATCAGCGCTCGCGCGGCCACAGCCACCCCCTTGCTCCCCTGGCGCGTCCGAGAGCTCCGCCTCGTTCCCCTCTTCCTCCTCACCGAGCCACGTGGTGCCTGAAGCTCCTGGACGCCTCCAACACCACCGTTCCCCTCGTCGGTCGCCGTGGATCCTCGCCGTCGATTCGGGAGCTACCGGGCGTCCCCGACCTCGCTCTCACGCTCATTGGACTCGTTGTGAGCCCCTGCTCCGAACCCCTCTTCTCCCCCTCACGTTCCCATGCTCTAGCCCCATTCTCCACCATGGCCGAGGCTCGCCGCCACTGTGCCTTGTCTCCGCCGTGGCTAGAGCCGTTGAAGCTCGAAGCCAAGCACACCATCACGCTCAATGCGTCTCCAGGAGCCCGTAGCCAGCACCAGCTTCTCCCCATGTGCCCCCTAGCGCCAACCCCGACCTCGCCCGAACTCCGGCCACCGCCGCGAGCCTCGTCCCGGCGAGCTCGGGCAGTCTCAACCCGTCCCAACCGCACAAAAAGACGCGGGGCACTCCCAGCTTCACGCTGATGCCTCCGCCGTCCCTTTTGGTCGTCGGAACAAGAAACCCGCACCTGCACCGCCGCGTTCAGCCTCGCTAGAGGCTAAACGCCGGCAAGTTGACCCCGCTGACCCCGTTTGACCACGGGTGGGCCAGTTTGACCCCTGGGTCAATGACAGGTAGGGCCCAGCCCTGCTGACTAATTAGGATTAGTACTAGTTAATATTTTAGTTAACTAATTACACTGACACGCGGGACCTGATGAAGCTATGTACCTAGGGTAGGGGCACGGACCCGTCCAAAGAGCCCTACCCAAGGACATTCCTAGAAGAAGTCACCTTTCAATCGACTTGAAGGTATCCCACTCGACGGGTTCAAGACACTCGACCAAGAAGCTATCACTCGACCATGAAGTTAGCCACTCGACCGCAAGGAGATCTGAAGTCACTCTGCAGGCAAACGGTCGGCTATTAAGTAGTCTTTATGGTCATTATAACACTTATTAGGGGCGTTACTAGTAACGCCCAACCTTAAATGTACCTTAAACCCTGCATTACTGAGGGCAGGAGGGGGCCGGCGAACTCTATATAAGCCACCCCCCTCCTCAGTATGAAGGGTTCGCACCCCTGTTATTCACACGCATAAAATCCAATCGACCGCCTCCGGGCACCGAGACGTAGGGCTGTTACTTCCTCCACGAAGGGCCTGAACTCGTAAACCTCGTGTGCTTACAACTCCCCAATAGCTAAGATCTAGCCTCTCCATAAACACCCCCCTACATCACTGTCAGAGTTAGAACCACGACAGTTGGCGCCCACCATGGGGCAGGAGTCTTAGCGCCTTGTTGGAGAAGTTGCGATCTTTTCCGATCCATTCGATCATGGTTTCCTGCGGAGTTTTGGTGGAGGGCCGCGAGATCCGTCTTGGTGCGCTCACGTTCATCGCCGACGACTCCGCCTGGCTTCAGGAGGCGCCGCTCGACATCGATGCGCTCCACATCCGCGGCGCGACGCACTTCCGCGCATGCATTCGTGGCGTCCTCCTGCGACAGCCGTCGACCCAGTATCAGTCGGCCTCTGTGTCGTCTCCCCGCCCCGTCTCCCACCAGCGCAAGCGCTCCGGTCGGTCGGGACTCCAGCGGTGGGTGAGGCATGCCGTGGCCCGCTAGTCGGCAGCCCCACAAGTCACGACAATCGAGCCCGACGAATCCCTCTGCGGCTTGTTCGACTGGCTCCGCGGAGACCGCATCCGAGTGCGACAGCAGCGACCCGGCGGCTGAGGTTCTGGCTATCGATGGAACACACAGTCCTCCCGGTTTCCCTTGCGCTGATGGAGGCCCGGGTGGGGGCGACCCGTCGCATCCCCACGTTGAGTATATCCCCGAACCTCTCACGTCCTTGCAGCGAGAGGAGCTTCACCGCCGGAACATGGATACGCTCCACACTCCTATTGTCGGAGAAACCCCCGAGGCCCGGGCCTTGGAGGACGCGCGCTTGGCTAACCTGGCCAAGCGCACTCGACTGGAGAATCTCCAGCGAATACTCGACAAGAAAGCGCGTCAGCGAGCTCCCGAGTCCAGTCGACGTCAGCAAGCTCCAGAGTCCAGTCGGCGTCAGCTCTTCCCGCCGCCACAGGTATACCGAACCCCAGTTCAGAATATGGCCGCTGCGGCCCGTATAGCAGAATCAATTCAGCCCTCCCAGTCGACGGCTGGCAGGGGCTTGTTGCAGATCAGAGCGTTGCTTCGGGCGGCGGGAAACCAGAATTCCGCTGTCTCTCAGTCGCGGAACAGAATCCACAGTCGATCCGTTGCAACAGATACAGTCCAGTCGGCTCACAGCCCGAGATCGCCCCCGAGGCGTGAGGGACGTGGTGACCGGCATGATCAGTATAGAAGGAATGAGAAATATGATCACCGAGTCGATCGTGATGATCAACGTCGCGTGCCAACCCCTCTCCCGAGGAGTGGGTCGTATGTGCCTCGACGGCAAGATGACAGACGCCCTCATAGTGTTGGGTAGAGGATTCTAGTCGACCCCAGGGAACCAGGCTTTGATGCGAGATCCATCCTCGTTCAAGGCTTGGTTGACAGGAACAGAGCTCATCGAGAAGGCCACAACAGAGATGCGCCTGCCAACAGCAGAGTACGTGCTTCGGGGCCGGAGTGTTTCAGTCGAGCCATCAGAGCCGCAGTGATCCCCCCACTTCAGGCTGGCGACTGGAGTCAGCAAGTTCACCGGTGAATCTAAGCCTGACACTTGGCTCGAAGATTACCGAGTGGCTGTGCAGATTGGCGGTGGCAATGATGAGGTGGCCATGAAGCATTTGCCTCTCATGTTAGAAGGCTCAGCCAGAGCGTGGCTGAATCAGTTGGCACCCAGCAGCATCTACACTTGGGAGGACCTCTCCCGAGTGTTTGTCACAACCTTTGAAGGAACCTGCAAGCGACCTGCAGGCCTTACAGAGTTGCGGTCCTGCGTACAGAAGCCGAATGAAACACTGAGGGATTACATCCAGAGGTGGATCACACTGCATCACACGGTTGAGAACGTGCCAGACCATCAAGCAGTTTGTGCCTTCAAGGAAGGCGTTAAATACAGAGAGTTGAATCTGAAGTTCGGTCGAACTGGAGAAATGTCTCTGATTCAGATGATGGAGATTGCCACCAATTACGCTAATGGTGAAGACGAAGACCGACTCCGAAGCGGCAAGCTCAAGGCAGTCGCCCAAGAAACCGGAGGAAACTCCAGTCGGAAACAGAAGCGGAAGGCCGAGCCAGGCGCTCCTGGGGAGGCCCTGGCCGTAGCCCAGGGAAACTTCAAGGGAAAACCCAAGGGCACCTGGAAGCCCAAGAAAGTCAAAGATCAAGATGGGAATGATGTTTTGGATCTGCCATGTCACATCCACACCAAGAAAGATGAAGAGGGTAATTTTATTTACCCAAAGCATACCACTCGACAGTGCCGGCTCCTGATCCAGCAGTTTCAGGGCAAGCAGCCCAAGGATAAAGAAAAAGAGCCAGACAGGGTTGAGGACAAGGATGATAGTGACGATGGATACCCCCCAGGTCAATTCCACCCTGATGATTTTTGCCGATGTCGAAAGCAAAAGTCGACTAAAAGTCATTAACCGTGAGGTGAGCATGGTTGCTCCGGCAACACCCATTTACCTGAAGTGGTCTCAGACTGCCATCACATTCAACCAGTCTGATCACCCGACGCACATTGCCACCCCTGGGAGGCAAGCTTTGGTGGTCGACCCAGTTGTCGAAGGCACTCGACTGACCAAAGTCCTGATGGGTGGTGGCAGTGGCCTGAACATACTGTACGCCGAAACTTTGAAGGGAATGGGCATTCCGATGTCCAGACTCAGTACTAGCAACATGAGCTTCCACGGAGTCATTCCTGGCAAGAAGGCCGAATCACTCGGCCAGATTGCTCTTGATGTGGTTTTCGGTGATTCAAAGAATTACCGCAAGGAAAAGTTGACATTCGAGGTTGTGGACTTCCAAAGTGCTTATCATGCCATTTTGGGCAGGCCAGCTTATGCACGCTTCATGGCTCGACCATGTTACGTGTATCTCAAACTGAAGATGCCTGGGCCCAAAGGTGTGATCACTGTTACAGGCAACCGAAAGAAAGCAGAAGAGTGTTTTCAGAAAGGCTCAAAGATCGCTGATGCTCAGATGGCAGTGGTCGAGCTGCAAGAGTACCAGAAGACTACTGATCCGAGTGACTTGCTACGAGCCAAGAAGCCTGCTTCAGAATCAGCTTTTCAGTCGTCCGGTGAAACAAAGCCAGTCCACATTCACCCGACCGACCCCGATGCTGCCCCGACTCACATCTCAACGACGCTCGACTCCAAATAGGAAGAAGCGCTCGTCCAGCTCCTCCGTGAGAACTGGGACATCTTCGCATGGAAACCCTCTGACATGCCTGGAGTTCCCAAAGGGCTGGCTGAGCACCGTCTATGAGTCGACCCGAAATTCAAGCCCGTGAAGGAACATCTTCGACGGTCCACCGTCCAGAAGAGGCAAGCCATTGGCGAGGAGGTGGCTCGACTCTTAGCAGCAGAGTTCATCCGAGAGATTTACCACTCCGAGTGGCTCGCCAATGTCGTCATGGTCCCCAAGAAGGACAAGTCACTTCGCATGTGCATTGATTTCAAACATATCAATCGGGCCTGCCCGAAATATCATTTTCCTCTCCCTCGCATCGACCAAATAGTCTACTCGACTGCGGGGTGCGAGAGATTGTCTTTTCTAGATGCCTATTCCGGGTACCATCAGATCCGTCTGTATGGACCCGACGAGATCAAAACAACTTTCATCACTCCATTCGGATGCTTTTGTTACGTCACCATGCCGTTCGGCCTCAAGAATGCCGGAGCCACATTCATGAGAATGATTCAGAAGTGTTTACTCACTCAAATCAGTCGGAACGTGGAGGCATACATGGATGATATTGTGGTCAAGTCACGGAAAGGTTCCGACCTGCGGACTGACCTTCCTGAAACCTTTGCCAACCTCAGGAGGTATGATATCAAGCTCAATCCATCAAAGTGCGCATTTAGGGTTCCAGGTGGAAAGTTACTCAGTTTCCTCGTTTCCGAACGAGGGATCGATGCCAATCCTGAAAAAGTTGGCACCATACTCCGGATGAAGCGTCCTGTACGCCTGCACGATGTCCAAAAGCTTACAGGCTGCTTGGCCACTTTAAGTCAATTCATTTCCCGTCTCGGTGAGAAGGCGTTGCCTCTTTACCGACTGATGAAGAAGTCTGACAAGTTCGAGTGGACTCTAGAAGCTGACGCAGCATTTACAGAGCTCAAAGCTCTGCTCTCCACCCAGCCGGTGCTCGCTGCCCCAATCAGCAAAGAGCCTCTGCTGCTTTACATTGCAGCCACAGGACAAGTTATCAGTACAGTACTTACGGTCGAGCGGGAAGAAGAAGGAAAGGCCTTCAGAGTTCAGCGCCCAGTCTATTATGCGTCTGAAGTTTTGACCCCTTCAAAACAAAGATACCCTCACTACCAGAAGCTTGTATATGGGATTTACATGACCATGAAGAAGGTTGCACATTACTTCTCTGACCACTCCATTATAGTCGTCAGCGACGCCCCACTATCAGAGATTCTGCATAACAGAGATGCAACTGGTCGAGTGGCCAAGTGGGCGATTGAACTCCTTCCCTTAGATATCAAGTTTGAAGCAAAGAAGGCTATCAAGTCCCAAGCAATCGCAGATTTCATCGCCGAGTGGATTGAGTAGCAATTTCCGACTCAAGTTCACTCGGAGCACTGGACCATGTTCTTCGATGGATCTAAGATGCTGAATGGTTCCGGTGCTGGCGTAGTCCTAGTCTCCCCCCGAGGAGATAAGCTCAGATATGTTCTCCAAATTCACTTCGATTCCTCCAATAATGAAGCAGAATATGAAGCACTCTTGTATGGGTTGCGCATGGCCATTTCACTCGGCGTCCATCACCTCATGGTCTATGGCAACTCAGATTTGGTGGTTAATCAAGTGATGAAGGAGTGGGACGTCAGAAGTCTGGCAATAACTGGTTATTGCAATGCAGTGAGAAGCTAGAAAAGAAATTCGAGGGGTTAGAGCTTCATCACATCCCCCGACTGAAAAATCAGGCAGCTGACGATTTGGCAAAGATAGGCTCCAAGAGAGAAGCCATTCCCAACAACGTGTTCCTAGAACACATTCACTCGCCGTCAGTCGAAGAGGATCCATTTACGGAAGAAGCCCCGCAGCCGAAAAGTGCCACGGATCCGACTGAAGTCGAAGTTCCTGCTGTGGTCAACCTTATCATGGAGGTCTTGGCAATCACTCCCGACTGGACAATGCCGTACATTGCGTATATCCTAAGGAAAGAACTCCCGGAAGACGAGGAAGAGGCTCGACAGATCGTCCGCCGATCCAAGGCCTTCACAGTCATAAAGGGACAGTTGTATAGAGAGAGCGCGACTGGAATCGGTCAGAAGTGCATAACACCAGAAGAAGGTCAGATAATCCTTGATGATATCCACTCGGGGACCTGTGGCCACCATGCGTCCTCTCGGACCATTGTGGCTAAAGCATGCCAAGCGGGATTTTACTGGCCAAGAGCAAATGAGATGGCAAAAGAGATAGTCGACAAGTGTGGAGGGTGCCAGTTCTACTCCAACATGTCACACAAGCCTGCATCAGCCCTGAAGACCATTCCACTCATCTGGCCCTTTGCTGTCTGGGGACTGGACATGGTTGGTCCACTGAGAACGGGCAGGAGCGGTTTCACTCATGTGCTTGTGGCAGTCGACAAGTTTACCAAATGGATCGAAGCTAAGCCCATCAAGAATCTTGATGCTTGCACTGCTATCAATTTCGTCAGAGGGCTAACATTCAGATATGGAGTCCCGCATAGCATCATCACTGACAATGGGTCAAACTTTGATTCAGACAAGTTCAGAGCTTTTTGCGCCTCTCAAGGCACTCGAGTCGACTACGCATCGGTCGCCCATCCCCAGTCGAATGGACAAGCTGAGAGAGCAAATGGTCTGATTCTCAAAGGACTAAAGCCTCGACTGATGCGTGATCTCAAGCACGCGACAGGTGCTTGGGTCGACGAGCTTCCGTCAGTTCTGTGGGGATTAAGGACCACCCCTAACTGATCGACTAGAAGAACTCCATTCTTTCTGGTCTACGGAGCCGAAGCAGTACTGCTGAGTGATCTACTTCACAACGCACCCTAAGTCGAACTTTACACGGAAGATGAAGCAGAACAAGCCCGACAAGATGCAGTCGACCTCTTAGAAGAAGAAAGAGAGATGGCCATGATCAGATCGACCATTTATCAGCAAGACTTGCGTCGATTCCACGCCAGGAATGTCAAGAGTCGAGCCTTCCAAGAAGGAGATTTGGTCCTCCGAGTGGATCAACAGAAGCCCCACAAGCTTGCTCCTACTTGGGAAGGCCCCTTCATCGTCACCAGAGTCCTCCACAATGGAGCGTACCACCTATACAATGTTGATCGCCAGATCGACGAGCCGCGAGCTTGGAATGCAGAACTACTCCGCCCCTTTTACACTTAACTTCTCCTTTGGACGGGATGTAATAAGAAAAAATTTCTGCAGTTCATTTTTATCAAAGACAAGAGTGTTCCAATAATTGCTGTCACTTTTGTTTGCGTGCGAAATCCCCCAGTGGGTGACTTAGCTGCGAATCCATTTCGCCTAAGTTTGAAAAATCCTACCGAGTGGAGAGCCAGACTCCCACTCGGGGGCTTAGCTGCAGCCCAGTGCTTGCCTAAGTGTTCAAAAATCCTACCGAGTGGAGAGCCAGACTCCCACTCGGGGGCTTAGCTGCAGTCCAGTACTCGCCTAAGTTCTCCCTCTAAGAGACTTAGCTGCAGTCAGCACTCGCCTAAGTTTGAAAAAAATCCTATCGAGTGGAGAGCAATCCTCCCACTCGGGGGCTTAGCTGCAGTCCAGTAATCGCCTAAGTTCTCCCACTTAGAGACTTAGCTGCAGTCAGACACTCGCCTAAGTTTGAAAAAATCCTACCGAGTGGAGAGAAATC
>NC_057797.1:554053358-554055709 GCF_018294505.1 Triticum aestivum | reverse complement strand
AAGAAGTTATGCCACAAATACAAAGTTATTCCGAGTGAAGATCAAGTTCCACTCGACAGATCAAACCATGAAGATATTCAACAAGAAATCAAGTTCGGATAAAGCCTAAAAGGTCCCAGACCTCAGATCAAAGTACTCGAGCCCTCGGCTCGGCAGAGTTTAACTGTTACACATCCACTCGGCATTCCGAGGCAAATTTAAGGCAGAGTTTAACAGTTACAAATCCACTCGGCATTCCGAGGCAAATTTAAGGAGAAGCATAAAAGTTTTTCATTCCTCAGGGGGAGGACTGGAAGGGGCGACAAACTCATCCAAGTCGACCGCATCTGCAATACGAGTGGCAGCAGCAATGAAAGTCTCCATGAAGTCTTGAAAGCTGTGCTTCTTGGTATTGGCAACTTGGATGGCGGCCAGCTTCTCTTCTCGCGCCTCCTTGCAATGGACGCGGACCAGAGACAGAGCCACATCAGCGCCACACCGAGCGGAAGACTTCTTCCACTCCTGCACTCGGTCAGGGATTCCGTTAAGACGAGTCATCAGAGACGCGAGATCATTTTGGAGCGTAGCCTTTGGCCAAAGTGCCGGGTCGATCCGTGACATGGCAACCTTCAGTCGAGCCAAGTAGTCCACGACGCCGTCAATGTGAGATTCCAGTCGGAGCAGATTCATGGCAGCTTCATCTTTCACGGGAGAATTGATTGGATCCAAACCTGTTTCGATCCGCCCAGTCTCCTCTTCAAAGTTCTGGCAAAACTCTGCATACACGATCCAAGGATAAGTCAATTTTCATAGACTGAGTCGACACAAAAAAACCAGTACGGAACTGAATGTGCACCTTCAAGCTTGAGGTACAACTTCTTGGCGAGGCTCCTCAAGTAGCTCTCCAGGTCGTCCCTCCTGCGAGCGATGCCTTCCATCTTCTCGTTCAGAGTGAGATTCTCCTTCTTCCAACGTGAGCACTCCCTGTTGGCTTCATTCAGAGCAGTCTTCAGCTTGGTATTCTCTTATTCTAATTGGCCGACCGAAGCCAGCTTCTGTTCAGCCAGAGCGGTCTTGTCATCAGCCTCCTTACGGGCAGCAGCCAGGTCCTTATCCTTCCTCGCCAGAGCTTCGCTCAGTTCTCCTACAAAGAAATGATGGTTGATTCGGAAATAGCAGAGGGGTACTCAAGCCTAAAAACTAACCAGTCAACAAAGACGTCTTACCTGCGGCGCCGTCTCTGACCTTCTGCAGCTCTGTTCTGGCCAGCTCCAAATCAAGGTTCAGTTGAATCTTCTGCTTCTCCAACTCAGTATAGCGAGCTACAAGTTCGTAGGATTTCTGTAAAAAGAAAAAATCAGACGACAGACGTCCAAGATAAGTTGCTTCCGAGTAACTAAGAGACAATGGTGACATTTCTAAGACCACGGCCGAATCAAAAACATTCAATAGAGGGGTCTACTACCCGCAGTCGACCGGATACAGTTCCATTCGACATGGCCTGACTAGACCGAGTGAAGAAATACAGCTACAACAACACAATGTAAAGACTACAGTCGACTGCCAGCAGTCCACCGTAGTCTCGGGGACTACACCCAGTGGGTGCACTTAGCGTGCCCCACTCATCCAAGAATTGGCAGACACACCCAGTGGGTGTACAGATACAAAGATCTTCAGAAAAGAGATTCTTCAAACAACATATCATAACAGACCAAGTGTTGAGTCGACTAACCTAGACATTGCTCTGAAGAGCCGAGCTCGCGTCATAGGCGGCTTGGCTGGCCTCCCGAGCCACCTTCACTTGCTCCATCATAATCCCCGCCTGGCGTATAGCCTCTTTCGCAGCAGACGCTTGGTCCTCAGGGGCGGGGTACGCGGCAAAAAGCGAAGGCGGATCCGCAGTCGACGCCGAAGGCCGCACGCTCGTCAAAGGAATGGCGAAACTCACAGAAGCCCAAGTGGTGTCACCACCATCCTGAGCCACGGCCTCAGACGCTGGAGCAGGTTGGGGGGTCTTGTCAGCCGACGCCTTCTTGTTCCTCCTCATTCTCAGCGGTTCGTTGTCGTCGTCATTCGGGAGGTCGATAACATGAGGAGGAGCTGCAAGAGAAACAGTCAATCAACCAGAGTTGCAATAAATGTTCATTCGACTCAAAGCAGAATGTCAGTAGTCGTACCAGGGTTGGAGGTAACGGCGTCCTCCATCTCTTGGTCGTCGTCCTTGGCGGAGACCTCAGAAGTAGCAGCGCTGCAAGTCTCGAAAATCATTCAGTTGGCTCAATGAATCGACCAAGGATCTGTCCACGGTCGACGAAGGAAAGCAAGTTTTGTTATTACCCGGAAATAGTAGGGACAGCTATCTTCATCTTGGG
>NC_057797.1:554048892-554052616 GCF_018294505.1 Triticum aestivum | reverse complement strand
CCTCCTCCGGGTGGATCCGAGTGGTGTCGTCGAGACCCGAGTACAACCACATCGGGTGGTCACGGGCCTGGAGCGGTTGGATGCGCCTCTGGAGGAAGACCTCCAGCAGGTCCATCCCAGTCACACCCTCACGGACAAGCTCAACCACTCGACCGGCCAGCACTTTGACTTGGGCCCTTTCTTCCGGCGTCACTTTCAGAGAAGCAGGATTTTCGGCTCGGTCGAGAGAGAAAGGCGGAAGACCAGTCGACTGTCCTGGGGTCACCTAGTCTCGACAGTAGAACCAGGTCGCCTGCCAGCCGCGGACCGACTCCTGGAAAGTGATAGATGGAAAACAGCTCTTCCCCCTCGTCTGGATCGCCAGGCCCCTGCACAACTGGATCACCTGCGTCCTCTCGTCACTCGACTTGGCCTTCTTGACCGATTGAGAACGGCAAGTAAAGATGTGCTTGAAAAGTCCCCAATGGGGGCGGCAACCCAGGAAAGCCGCACACATGGAGATGAAAGCAGCAAGGTATACAATGGAGTTGGGAGTGAAGTGGTGGAGCTGCGCTCCGAAGAAGTTCAGGAAACTCCAGAAAAAAGGATGGGGCGGCAGAGAAAACCCTCGGTCGATGTGGGTAGCTAGGAGCACGCACTCACCGTCGCGGGGCTGAGGTTCGATCTCCTTCCCCGGGAGACGCGCAGCTTCATGGGGAATGACTCCCCCCTCGACCATGTCGTCGAGATCCTCTTGCCGGATCACCGACGGCATCCAATCACCCTAGATCCAACCCCGGAGCGGACCTTGAGGAGGATCCGCCCCGAGCAGACCTCTTCCCCTTCCCCTGCGCCGCCGCCTTCTTCGCGCGCTCCAGAGCAGATGTCTTGTCCTTCGCCATCGTCGCCGTCAAGTCTCACACAGGTCTGCGACGCTAAGGTGAGAGCGGAGGTGGTGGAAGGGCTTGCGAAGGGAGAGAGGAAGAAGAAAGGAGAAGAACGCGCACTACTTGGAAACCCCGAGCCGACAACTTATAAGGGGCCGCTCCTGATTGGATGAATGGTAGGCCCAGGCTATCCAGTCAAATCCCGTAGCAGACGCGCGTGCAGTACGTGGCGAAAAAGGCGACGCGGAGATCGAGGAGCTTCCGCTTTATCGCTTCCGATTACTGCGGCCGCCCCCGTCCCGCGCGCTTCCCGAAATTGAAATCCCACGACATCCGCGGGCTGCAGAACAACTTGTTAAAACAGAAGACCCCGCTCACATCGACACTCAGTATGTCACAAATAAAGAAATTCACTCGATGAAAGGCCTGGAATGGATCAAGGCGACTGAAAGAGGTTGATAACGTCATCCGTGACGATTGGCCCAAAACGAGGCACTCATGTAGCCCAAAGAACCAGTCAGCAAGGTCCCCAACTCTTTCCCCACTCTAACCTCGATCCATTCGGGGGCTAATGATGAAGCTATGTACCTAGGGTAGGGGCACGGACCCGTCCAAAGAGCCCTACCCAAGGACATTCCTAGAAGAAGTCACCTTTCAATCGACTTGAAGGTATCCCACTCGACGGGTTCAAGACACTCGACAAAGAAGCTATCACTCGACCATGAAGTTAGCCACTCGACCGCCAGGAGATATGAAGTCACTCTGCAGGCAAACGGTCGGCTATTAAGTAGTCTTTATGGTCATTATAACACTTATTAGGGGCGTTACCAGTAACGGCCAACCTTAAATGTACCTTAAACCCTGCATTACTGAGGGCAGGAGGGGGCCGGCGAACTCTATATATGCCACCCCCTCCTCAGTATGAAGGGTTCGCACCCCTGTTATTCACACGGATAAAATCCAATTGACCGCCTCCGGGCACCAAGACGTAGGGCTGTTACTTCCTCGGCGAAGGGCCTGAACTCGTAAACCTCGTGTGCTTACAACTTCCCAATAGCTAAGATCTAGCCTCTCCATACACACCCCCCCTACATCACTGTCAGAGTTAGAACCACGATAGGACCCACTGTCAGGCTTGACCTGGACCGAGCCGTTGACCTGCTAACGTCATGATGATGTCAGGCTGACGCAGTAATCCTTTTCTAGATTTTAAATAAATTAGAAATGATTTGTTTAATTTAGAGAATATCCAAAACTTTGAAAAATCATAGAAATTCAACCGTTACTCCAAATAAGATAAATTATATATGAAAAATAATCAAAAAAATCCAAAGAATCTGAATATGGCATTTTCATGCATGTTTGAAATAGTTAACATCACTGAATAGGAAAATTCATGATTATGGAATAAATGGTAATTAGTTTTGGAGTTGGAATTTGCTATAGGTTTGAATTCCACTTCAATGAACATGACTAACTGTTGCATTAGGTCAATTCAGTACTTTAATATGACATATCATTCATATGATTGTGCATTGCATTGATTGTGGTTCCTTTTGTGTTTGCCGGTGTTTGTTCCCCATCAGTAAACGTATGCTCCGACGATGAGTTCGATGACACCGATGAAGAACTATACTATCTTCAAAAATTCCAGGCAAGCAAAACCCCCTTGTTCATTCTGATACAATCCCACTCTCTCGCTCCTGCTCTCTTTTACTGCATTAGGACAACAACGATTCAACTGTTACATGCTGCGGTAGTTGAACCCCTTATCCTCTGCATGACCTGTCATTGCCACAGTAAATAGATGAAACCCACTAGCATGAGTAGGAGTTGTTTGAGCCCTGATGTACCTACTCATTCCTGCTTGTTTGTCATGCCTGCTACTGCTTAGAGTTGAGTCTGGTCTGATTCATCGGGAATGAATTGGAACGTGGTGAACATGTCCTACTGTTGAGATCTAAGTGTGTGAACACGATTTGGTAAAGGTAGCGGTGAGAGGCCATGTAGGAGTACATGGTGGGTTGTCTCATTGCAGCCATCCTCAGGAACTGAGTCCTGTGTTTGTGATCCATGAACAGTTACTACCACACATTGGGTTCCGGTAACTCGGCCCCTCTCGGCTTATTAATCAACTCGATCTCTGTCCAGGAGTTGCAACTAGTTTCTGGTGTTTGTAGGTAGTGTTAGTAGTCTACCAAGTGGCACCCGGTATAGGTGGGCTTGGGACAGACTAGGCACCGTGGCACGGTGTACCAAGTGGCACCCGGATGGTGGGCTTGGGAACCCTGCTCACATCGTTTGGGGCCGTGAGCGACACCCCGGCCGGATCTCCTTGCGGATGGAACCCGAATAGGCGATAAACCTGGACTAGAGACTTGGTGGTTAGTCAGGTCATGGCCGACTCCCTCGCCCGGCTTCCGCTTGAAGGTTGCCGAGGTACATGACGTGTACAGGGCTATAAGTGGCAAAAGCGTGTGTGAAGAAGTACACCCCTGCAGTTTTATCATTATCTATTCGAATAGCCGGATTCCTCGGATATGGAAACTTGGACCCCTTGCATAGTTCATAGACAAGTGAAAGTGGATACTCTAAAATGCGCAAGATAAGCGTGAGTGCTATGGATGGCCTTCTCGTAGGGAGACGGGAGTGGATCCATAGTGGTGTATTGATATGGTGAATATGTGGACTCGTGTGCGCCACCTCAAAAGAGTTACTTGCAGTCGTAGTTTAGGATAGCCACCGAGTCAAAGCTGGCTTGCTGCAG
The DNA here is from genome assembly GCF_018294505.1 of Triticum aestivum. NCBI lineage: Eukaryota > Viridiplantae > Streptophyta > Magnoliopsida > Poales > Poaceae > Triticum > Triticum aestivum. The sequence goes on along the minus strand of NC_057797.1, from coordinate 554,048,983 downwards.
TTAAACTCCACCACCCCCTTTATTGATACCGATGCATATGTAGCTAGTTCTAATGTAAGTCTTGCTGGGTACATTTGTACTCACGTTTGCC
>NC_057797.1:553362408-553369396 GCF_018294505.1 Triticum aestivum | reverse complement strand
GCGAGGCTGTTCTTCCTTGTATTGCTCATCATCATCAGCCCAAGAGGCAATCCACCACACCACACAGTGGAGTAGGGTATTACACCACAACGGTGGCCCGAACCAGTATAAACCCTGTGTCTCTTGTGATGTTCTTTCCATAGGTTAGATCTTAGCAAGGCAGAGGGGTGCAGGTAGGTAGAAGGCGAAATCTCCACGCGCACCCCAGTGTTCGAACCTCAAAGGTCTGCCGAAACCCGAAATCCGATAGAGACTATGATCTAGCAATTTGACTAATGTAGACCACTTGAGGAAAATGTTTTTGTGAGAATATGTTGGCTGATAAGGAAGCTAAAATAATGCACAGATTAAAGAGAGAAAATATATAATACCCTAGAACCTTTGCCTGCTTAGTCGTCGAGTTGCTTCAAATTTGAGAAGACGGATCAGTCGGCGATGAGGCTTGTTGTGCTAGTAGGACATGATATGATGCACTTTATATAATGATATGGTTAGATGTTTTCCTAGACGTCTAGGATTAGGAATCATGTAGTGAGTCAAAATCAGACAGTACAATATGGATTGTCTTTAAAGGAAATTTAGCTTGAATAAATAGTAGCTTTTTTGAGCAACGACTAATAGTTAGTCCTACACCAGCAACTTCTGATTAATGAGCTAATTTGGGCTGGTGCTTGGCTGTCAGAAAGTTGTGTAGCTCCCCTAAAAATGTACAGTATTTTATTTGCACTTCAACTCTCCTGCTGCAGTGCTGTCCAAATAAAATAAAATAAAAATCCTGCTACGCCGCTTATTATCTTCTCACACTTCGTATCAATGGACTATTCCTCTTCAGCACAGTTCCTTCTAAAAGGATATTCTTTGGATGAGCAAATCGCTTCCGATTAGCTTCCAGTGACCTGCTGGGCTAAGATTCTCACTGGATCAGATCTTGCACCAAGGAGGGCATGCGGTGGCGCGGCCGGCGGCCGCATGGAAACGCCGGCACAAGCGAGCTTTCGCGAGGTGAACCAAGTAGCTACAACCTGCGTGGAGCAGCGCCGCGCAGCAGGCACTAAGGAGCGGAACCTGGGTGCATCAGTGTCGCAAGTAGCAGCGCAGGTTTGGCCTTCAACTATCTTGCCTAGTCTGTACCTAGTTCCGCTAGGTATGCGTCTGGCCCAAATACATTTTGTCTGCAAAATAATTTTGGTCGGATCTTTTGAGGGTTAGTGAGAAAAAAATAAGCTTAATTCTGTGAGTCCCCATCCATATGCTTGTTCATGATGTAATAATATACGCCCCAGATAAAAGCTCAATCCATCTTTCTGTCATTTTAAATTTCATTGTGGCTTCATATGGAACAGTTCGCAATCGATAATTTTGATTACTTTTTTCATAGTATTCCAGATGAATTTCCAACTCAATCTTTTCAAATACAGTTGAGCATTTTTGTTCTCATATATTCTAGGCCATGCTAGTACATTGTAGTTTTAGCAAATGTTACAGGCACATTAGAGCTTTGACCAACCACACAAATGCAATGCTAAATTGATTAAGATCAAATGAATGTACTGGTCATTCTATCTTCTGAATAGTATACAATACTTGAATTGTTTGAAAACAAAATGTCATATTGTTCATACATGTTGATCATATATAAAAACATACTAAATATTCCAGTCCTCAAATACATTAAAATAATAAATATAGGATAAAGTATTGTCCCAAAAAATTTCTGGAAAAGGTCCTTCTTCTCTTGGATCTTGTTTGGTGTACTTGATCTTTGAGTTGACGATTACATCGTCTTGATGCTATTAGTCTTTTTGGTCAAACTTCGTGTCATCCTTGTGGAGCCTTCATGTTCAACTTTTGTCTTTTTGTTTTTTGCATGAACACTTCTGGTGCTTTTGGGTGCTGCCTTTTCTAATTTTTCAGATATACTATTTTCCACTTCTTCATCTTCCGAGTCTGATAATACAACAGATCTTCGCCTCCTTTTCCCACCATCGACACTCGTTGATGATTTTTTGATGTTGATGCTCCTTCTTATGTACTGTACTCCCATTTCTTTTATCTTTTGGCTCCTCTTTCATAGGGACCAACTCACATATGTTTTTGCTAAGTTCACACTTGCTGATTTGTACCTGCAAAAATAACATAAATGGATGAATTAAGAGATGAATTTATGTAAAGAAAAGCTTGTACAGTGAAGTATTCAATCACCTTTTTGACTGGCTCATTCGGTTTCTTTGTTTCTCGTTTTAACATGTTGTCCACTTCATCATCCATCAAATCCTGTTGAGCACAATGGATCAAGAATTGTAAATACTTGCTTCAATAGTTCCATATAAAAGAGTATAATAATTGGTGTCTAAATAGATTTGATAGTTTAATAGACCATTACCTCTTCAGCTTTATCCTCTAAGTATCGCTTCTCAAGCTTCTCATCAGGCACAAATATTTTCTTTACTGCATAGTTCTGCATGCCTAGAGTGAGGTTCTTATTGTTGAGTTTGAATCGAAAGATAAGTCTTTGTCCACATAATTCTTGTATAATCTTTGGGAGTTCTTCAGATTTTCCATCTAAGGAATCCAACAGGAATGAGACTGATGTATTGAGCATTCTTTCATCCTCTTCATCAAATAAAGTGCAACTTGTAGTAGCAGTGTGATCACTAATTTGAAGCTGAATACGATACCTAGAATCACATTTTATTAGTGTAACGCATATGTGATAGTACATAATGATGGTCAAATCAAGAGAATATGCTTACCTAGGTGTTAAACCTTCTGGATATGTATCACAATTCTTGCAATAATAATTATGTGATTCTTTCGTAGCAATTTTGTTGCAAACATCACATGACATGTACCACCATTGAATATTTTCTTGTAACCGATTAATTGTAGCTATTGTTGTGAACATAAAGTCCTGAAAGTTGATGAAGAAAATATAGCTCTTTAAAGAATATGCGGTCACTCATACAAACATGTCAAATACATCTGTAGGTATTGGAGGCTTCTACAATATCATGTCTTAGAAGAGTTTTGATTCATTACCTCATCTGTTGGGTTATCGTGCCTAATTCCAGTAAGTTCTTTTAAGGTTATCCTTCTGTAAAACATTTGATCTTCTAGTGTCCCTAGAGTACTTTTATCTATCTCCATCATTTTTGGTAAAGTTTCTTCGATGGAGTGGCTATAAAAAAGTTAGTAAATGAAGATATATTATGAAATTCTATATGACCAGAACCTACAAATTGTGCTTAATACCTGCCACGAAGTTCCGAAGTCTCGGGTATATCTAGATTCGTATATAATCTTGTGGCGCTAGTTGACTTTAGGCACAAACCTATTTAATGAACAATAAATCAATTAGATTTATTATTTTGGTATGAAAAAGGACATGTAAACATATTCAACTTACGATTGAATTTTTGCACCATTGTTGAGGTAACAATAATAATTGTTTGATTGCCAATTACATCCTCACTTAAATGATGAGCTAATCTTCCCCATAATGATACTCTGATTCTATCACCCCTAAATAATTCATTCCAAAGTAATTAATGGTAATAACAATATACGTGGAAGAAAACAACCTTTACCCTTTAGTGAAAAGTTGATACATGGATATACACTTACTTTGGCATTAGAATTTCAATCTGACGTACATCTGCAGGTGTTTTCTTCTTTGTTATCCTTGATTCTATTGGCTTAATGTTGGTAAGTAACCCAGTGACATCCGCAAATTGGAAGATTAAAGACTTCAAAAATTAGAAAGTTATTCATTTGAGTTTATTAATACAACCACCAAGAAATGACATCAAATTTAAATTGTCCACTTGGAAGTAAGAATATGACTGTGAACATACCTGAGCATTGTTGGTCTTTTTCTAGATGTTCTTGTAGGGTATCTTTGCTAGCAAACTCAAAGTAGTAATCTGGAAAATTATCCGATGAACCTTTCATCTCCTTTAATTTTGTGTTGTATAAAAAAGTAATTTTAATTTCATTGCTGACTGGTCGATATTTTATCGAATCTACAACTTTAAAATTGCTAAAAGCATATATAGAACCCTCATTGATCTTTGCTCTGTAAGTGTCTATTAGATTCTTCCAAATAGTAGCATGAACTGTATGGCCCTTCAAAATTCAATGAAAGAAAAATCTTAGTAGTAATTTTGACAATAAAACGATCCCCATTGTTAATTATGTGAAGAAAATACCTGCTCATCCATCAAGATCATATCGATGCTTATAAGTTCATCAGTCGAAGCATTGATCGAGTCCCACATTGTCATTACTTTGGCTTTAATATTCCATGCCTGTCCTCTTGTGGTTAACTCACTCAACTTCGTGTACGCCATAGAGATGTTGCCTTCAAAACAATTTTAGAAGGAGTGGTTCATATGGTAATGCAATAATGAAATTTGGTTAGAAAGAAGTGTTCTAACTGATGGTTAATGAATAGGAAAACATGGTGTTCATAAGGAGGCTGCAAAGACATGCAGGGATGAAAAGATGTAAACAGACCTCAAGATTTAAGCTATATATATTACCCAAACTTGATGTGTCTGTCGTTTCTTCTTCTGTCCTTTGATGTGCTGGGCGTCCCGACATATGTCGCGCCTTCGATTTGTGTGGATATGTTGTTGTGTGGATCTCCCTTCAATGGGTGTTTTAGCGTCTATTATTCCGTGGGTGTTCTGGGGTGTCTGCCCCAACCTTTATATTAGTCAAAGGTTGCTGAGTTTGAATTCTGTACGGATGACTGTCCGCTGTAAATTATTCAGTTTGCAATAGTATACGACCATATCCTTTACTAATAGCAATCCGTTTCAGAGTCTTCCACGTGCAATAGTATATGTCCGTGTACACTTGCCTAATGTTACATGCAATAGGATATGTCCGTTTCAATGTTTTTTCAGGTGCAAAAAAATTCACGTGCAATAGTACACGTCCGTGTGCACTTTCCTAATATCAACCCGTTTTAGATCTTTTCTAGAAAGAAATAGTTTTAGATCTTCGCCGTTGATACATCTTAGCTTTTATAGTGCCAAATCATCACCGTTGGTTTTTCTATCGTTTTAATTATATAATAGATTGGAAGAGCAGAGGAATGCAAAGAAACATTGCCAAAATAAAGTGAAACCATATGAAAGCGTGTACAGTTAGAATGTTATTCTGCCACTAATGCACTTGGTCTTGTTTTCATGCATAGGATTTTGAAAAGTAGGTCCAGGTGGATGTTTTGCTTCATTCCTTTTAACAAAATGCATGGATAATTGAATAGTAGAGTTCCATTGGAAAATTCCCAATTGCTATGTTTTTCCGTCGAACCAAAATAGCCCTAATGGACCGACATGAATGTATAGTAATAAGTGATGCAACAAGTGTACAACCTCTTTGCCGTAGCCGTGTCAAACCTCATCATCATTGGGTTGGTCGCTGAAGCAGTTGAGGCAGAGGTGGCTGTCGAAGGTATGGAGGAAGATCTGAGGAATCTGTAGACGGCGTCCAGGGCACTGCTCTGTTGTGATGGATCGTTCTATCGTTGGAACAGCCCCAGTGAGCCGTAAGACGTCAAGGCTGAAGCAGCACAAGACATACATCATCAATCTCAAGTGGGATTCTAATAGCATCTCCAATAGATGATGTAAAATAGATATAAAATTTACATCACCAAAAATCACCTACTACAACGGATGAGGTAAAAACCGTTGACTCTGAACTTAACTGTCGAAACTGAAATTTATTGTGGAATCTGAATGTTACTGTCAAAACTGAACGCAATGGTAGCAGAGAGGCACTTGACATGTAGTTTAGGGAGGGCCTGCAGTTCATCTTCAACCTGCACCCCCCTGAGCCGCCAGCCACCACCAGCCAAACCGTCGGCCCCAACGTTGGCTCGCCGTCCCAAAACAACTCCCCACCGCCGGTCCGCCGCCGCCCCCACCCTGATCCCTAAGATAGATATTGTGGTACCTCCCCGGCGAGCCCCCGTCCCCGTTGCAGGTGGTTCTTCCTTAACTTCGGTGAGCCCCTCACCCCCTGAAAATCGACTGACCCAAAAGTCGATTCAGTCGACTAAAGTGTAGCTAAATCGGAGCAAAGCAGCAGCAGGAGCGAGGGGAGAGCAGCAGCAGCGCGAGCGAGCGAGAGCTGGAGCAGCAGCAGCAGCACGAGTGAACAAGAGCCAGAGCAGCAGCAGCAGATCCGGCTCGTATGGACACCGCCGTTGAAGGGGCCTCGCACTGGGGGAGAGCCGCCGTGGAGATGTCTCCCGCGGCGCCGGTGTAACACCCCGGATATGATTTACCTGATATGTAATCCAACTCTTGCCGTTTCTGGGGTTAAGTTATTTTATTTTCTCGGGTTCGGGTTTTTGTCTCTGTGTGTTGTTGTCGTTGTCATGCATCTCATATCATGTCATCATGTGCATTGCATTTGCACACGTGTTCATCTCATGCATTTGAGCATTTTGCTCGTTGTCCGTTTTGCATTTCGGCACTCCATTCTCCTCTGGTGGTCATTTCTACCTTTCTTTCGTGTGTGGGGATTAAACATTTCCGGATTGGACCGAGACTTGCCAAGCGGCCTTGGTTTACTACCGGTAGACCGCCTGTCAAGTTTCATACCATTTGGACTTCGTTTGATGCTCCAACGGTTAACCGAGGGACCGAGAAGGCCTCGTGTGTGTTGCAGCCCAACACCCCTCCAAGTTGGCCCAAAACCCACCAAAACCCTTTCCATCATCTAGAGTGTTCGATCACGACCGCGTGGCCAAAAACCACACCTCATTTGGACACTCCTAGCTCCCTCTACCTCCATATATAGACCCCCTCCTCAAAATTCGCGGATCCCCTCGCCCGAAACCCTAGATTCACCCTCTCCGCGCGGCCGGACACGTCCGCCGGCCGCCGGACACGTCCGCCGCCGCCCGCGACCAACCGCAGGGCACCACGTGTCGCCGCCGCCTCCACCAACCGCGCCGGCCCGGAGAGCC
>NC_057797.1:553354202-553362029 GCF_018294505.1 Triticum aestivum | reverse complement strand
ACCATGCCGCAGCGCGCCCCCGCCAGCGCCCCTCACCGCCGCCTTGCCCTAGCGCCGCCCCGGCCCGGATCCGGCGAGATCCGGCCGGCCCCCGCTTCCCCGACGAGCTCCGGCGTCCTCCAACTCCATCCCCGGCGAACCTCGTTTTGCGTGCTCCGGCGAGATCCGATCTGGATCTGGAAACCCTAGGGGTTGACCTTTTTTTCACCAAGTTCTCAGATTATTTTGCATACTTTGACCTGTGATAACTCCGCATCCGTAGCTCCGTTTTGGGCATATAGCATATCAAAATGTTCATCTCAGAGATTACATCATTTCATCTCATTGCATCATTTTCATTTGAGTTCATCTTGATGCCCGAATTGTTATTGGAAGAATGCTATTTGAGTTAATTGTCAGATCTGCAACTCCAATTAGATATTTGTCATTTTTGCCATGATTATTGTGTGCATGACATGCCCCTGAGCTCTAATGTGTTTTGTTATATGTTTTTCCATCTATCCAGAGGTGCAACCCATGTATTTTTGTGATGTGTGTGGTGACTAGCACAAGCTTGCAAAGTGGTGCATGATGAAGCTATGCACCTAGGTTAGGGGCATGGACCTGTCCTAAGAGGCCTACCCAAGGACATCCCTAGAAGAATTCACCTTTCAATCGACTTGAAGGTATCCCACTCGACGGATTCAAGACACTCGACCAGGGAGCTATCACTCGACCACGAAGCCAACCACTCGACTGACAGGAGATCTAAAGTCACTCCGCAAGCAAACGGTCGACCATTAAGTAGTCTTTATGGTCATCATAGCACTTTATTAGGGGCGTTACCAGTAATGCCCAGTCTTAATGTATTTTAACCCACATTACTGAGGGCCGGAGGGGTCTGGCGAACTCTATATAAGCCACCCCCTCCTCAGTAGCAAGGGTTCGCACCCGTGTTATTCACACACCTATAATCCAATCGACCGCCTCCGGGCACCGAGACGCAGGGCTGTTACTTCCTCCGCGAAGGGTCTGAACTCGTACATCCTGGTGTGTTTACAACTTCTCCATAGCTGAGATCTAGCCTCTCCATACACACCCCCTACATCACTGTTAGAGTTAGAACCACGACAGTTGGCGCCCACCGTGGGGCAGGAATCTTAGCGCCTAGTTGGAGAAGTTGCGATTTTTCCGATCCCTTTGATCATGGTTTCGTGCAGAGTTTTGGTGGAGGGCCGCGAGATCCGTCTCGGCGCGCTCACGTTCATCGCCGACGACTCCGCTTGGCTTCAGGAGGCCCCACTCAACATCGACGCGCTCCCAGTCCGCGGTGCGACGCACTTCCGCGCATGTGTTCGTGGCATCCTCCTGCGGCAGCCGTCGACCCAGTATCGGTCGACTCCCGTGTCGTCTCCCCGCCCTGTCTCCCACCGGCGCAAGCGCTCCGGTCGGTCAAGACTTCAGAGGTGGGTGAGGCATGCCGTGGCTCACCAGTCGGCCACCCCACAAGTCGCGGCAATCGAGCCCGACGAATCCCTCTACAGCCTGTTCGACCTGTCGACTGGCTCCGCGGAGACCGCATCCGAGTGTGACAGCAGCGACCCAGCGGCTGAGGTTCTGGAGGTCGATGGAACACACAGTCCTCCCGGCTTCCCTCGCACCGATGGAGGCGCGGGTGGGGGCGACCCGTCGCATCCCCACGATGAGTATCTCCCTGAACCTCTCATGTCATTGCAGCGAGAGGAGCTTCGCCGCCAGAACATGGACGCACTCCACACTCCTATAGTCGGAGAAACCCCCAAGGCCCGGGCCTTGGAGGACGCGCGCTTGGCTAACTTGGCCGAGCGCACTCGACTGGAGAATCTCCAGCGAATACTCGACGAGCAAGCGCGTCAGCGAGCTCCCGAGTCCAGTCGGCGTCAGCTCTTCCCGCCAATGCAGGTATATCGAACCCCAGTTCAGAATTTGGCCGCCGCGGCCCGTATAGTAGAATCGATTCAGCCCTCCCAGTCAGAGGCTGGTAGAGGCTTGTTGCAGATCAGAGCGTTGCTCCGGGCAGCGGGAAACCAGAATTCCGCTGTTTCTCAGTCGTGGAATAGGATCCACAGTCGATCCGTCGCAACGGATACAGTCTAGTCGGCTCACAGCCCAAGATCGCCCCCGAGGCGTGAGGGACGTGGAGACCGGCATGATCAGTATAGAAGAAATGAGCAGTATGATCACCGATTCGATCGTGATGATCGACGTCGAGTGCCAACCCCTCCCCCTTGGAGTGGGTCATATGCGCCTCGACAGCGAGATGACAGACGCCCTCATAGTGTTGGGCGGAGGATTCCAGTCGACCCCAGGGACCCAGGCTTTGATGCGAGATCCATCCTCGTTCAAGGTTTGGTTGTCAGGAACAGAGCTCACCGAGAAGGCCACAACAGAGATGCGCCTGCCAGCAGCAGAGTACATGTTTCGGGGCCAGAGTGTTTCAGTCGAGCCATCAGAGCCGCAGTGATTCCTCCCAACTTCAGGTTGGCGACTTGAGTCAGCAAGTTCACCGGTGAGTCTAAACCTGACACTTGGCTCGAAGATTACCGAGTGGCTGTACAGATTGGCGGTGGCAATGATGAGGTGGCTATGAAGCATTTGCCTCTCATGTTAGAGGGCTCAGCCAGAGCGTGGCTAAATCAGTTAGCACCCAACAACATCTACACTTGGGAGGACCTCTCCCGAGTGTTTGTCACAACCTTTGAGGGAACATGCAAGCGACTTGCAGGCCTTACAGAATTGCGGTCTTGCATGCAGAAACCGAATGAAACTCTGAGGGATTACATCCAGAGGTGGATCACATTGCATCACACAGTTGAGAATGTACCAGATCATCAAGCAGTTTGTGCCTTTAAAGAAGGTGTTAAGTACAGAGAATTGAATCTGAAGTTCAGTCGAACTGGGGAGATGTCTCTGAATCGGATGATGGAGATTGCCACCAAATACACTAATGGTGAAGACGAAGATCGACTCCGGAGTGGCAAGCACAAGGCAGTCGCCCAAGAAACCAGAGGAAATTCCAGTCAGAAACAGAAGCGGAAGGCCGAGCCAGCCGCCCCTGGGGAGGCCCTGGCCGTAACCCAGGGAAAATTCAAGGGAAAATCCAAGGGGCCCTGGAACCCCAAGAAAGTTAAGGATCAAGATGGAAATGATGTTTTGGATCTGCCATGTCACATCCACACCAAGAAAGATGAAGAGGGTAATCTTATTTACCCAAAGCATACCACTCAATAGTGCCGGCTCCTAATCCAGCAGTTTCAGGGCAAGCAGTCCAAAGATAAGGAAAAAGAGTCGGACAGGGTTGAGGACAAGGAATATAGTGACGATGGATACCCCCAAGTCAATTCCACCTTGATGATTTTTGCTGATGTCGAAAGCAAAAGTCGACTGAAATTCATTAACCGTGAGGTGAATATGGTGGCTCCGGCAACACCCAGTTATCTGAAGTGGTCTCAGACTGCCATCACATTTGACCAGTCTGATCACCCTACGCACATTGCCACCCCTGGGAGGCAAGCTTTGGTGGTCGACCTAGTTGTGAAAGGCACTCGACTGACCAAAGTCCTGATGGATGGTGGCAGTGGCCTGAACATACTGTATGCAGAAACATTGAAAGGGATGGGCATTCCGATGTCCAGGCTCATTACCAGTAACATGAGCTTCCACGGAGTCATTCCCGGGAAGAAAGCCGAATCACTCGGCCATATTGCTCTTGATGTGGTTTTCGGTGATTCAAAGAATTACCGCAAGGAAAAGTTGACATTCGAGGTTGTGGACTTCCAAAGTGCTTATCATGCTATTTTGGGCAGTCTAGCTTATGCACGCTTCATGGCTCGACCGTGTTATGTGTATCTCAAATTGAAGATGCCTGGCCCCAGAGGTGTGATCACTATAACAGGCAATCGGAAGAAAGCAGAAGAGTGTTTTCAGAAAGGCTCAAAGATCGCTGATGCTCAGATGGCGGTGGTCGAGCTGCAAGAGCACCAGGAGACTGCTGATCCGAGTGAAGTACTACGAGCCAAGAAGCATGCTTCAGAATCAGTTTTTTAGTCATCCGGTGAAACAAAGCCAGTCCACATTCACCTGACCGACCCCAATGCTGCCCCGACTCACATCTCAATGACGCTCGACCCCAAATAGGAAGAAGCGCTCATCCAGTTCCTCCGTGAGAATTGGGACATCTTCGCATGGAAGCCCTCTAACATGCCTGGAGTTCCTAGGGGGCTGGCTGAGCACCGTCTACGAGTTGACCCAAAATTCAAGCCTGTGAAACAACATCTTCGACGGTCCGCTGTCCAGAAGAGGAAAGCTATTGGCGAGGAGGTGGCTCGGCTCTTAGCAGCAGAGTTCATCCGAGAGATTTACCACTCCGAGTGGCTCGCCAATGTTGTCATGGTCCCCAAGAAGGACAAGTCACTTCGCATGTGCATTGATTTTAAACATATCAATCGGGCCTGCCCGAAAGATCATTTTCCTCTCCCTCGCATCGACCAAATAGTCGACTCGACCGCGGGGTGCGAGCGATTGTCTTTTCTAGACGCCTATTCCGGGTACCATCAGATCCGTCTGTATGGACCCGACGAGATCAAAACGGCTTTCATCACTCCATTCGGATGCTTCTGTTATGTCACCATGCCGTTCGGCCTCAAGAATGCCGGAGCCACGTTCATGAGGATGATTTAGAAGTGTTTACTCACTCAAATCAGTCGGAATGTGGAGGCATACATGGATGATATTGTGGTTAAGTCGCGGAAAGGTTCCGACCTGCGGACTGACCTTGCTGAAACCTTTGCCAACCTCAGGAGGTATGATATCCAACTCAATCCATCAAAGTGCACATTCGGAGTTCCAGGTGGAAAGTTACTCGGTTTTCTTGTTTCCGAATGGGGAATCGACGCCAATCCTGAAAAAGTTGGTACCATACTTCGGATGAAGCGTCCTGTGCGTGTGCACGATGTCCAAAAGCTTACAGGTTGCTTGGCCGCTCTAAGTCGATTCATTTCTTGTCTCGGTGAAAAGGCGTTGCCTCTGTACCGACTGATGAAGAAGTCTGACAAGTTCGAGTGGACTCCAGAAGCTGATGCAGCATTTGAAGAGCTCAAAGCTCTGCTCTCCACCCAGCCGGTGCTTGCTGCCCCAATCAGTAAAGAGCCTCTGCTGCTTTACATTGCAGCCACGGGACAAGTTGTCAGTACAGTACTTACGGTCGAGCGGGAAGAAGAAGGAAAGGCCTTCAGAGTTCAGCGCCCAGTATATTATGTGTCTGAAGTTTTGACCCCTTCAAAACAAAGATATCCTCATTACCAGAAGCTTGTATATGGGATTTATATGACCACGAAGAAGGTTGCACATTACTTCTCTGACTACTCCATTACAGTCGTCAGCGACGCCCCACTGTTAGAGATTCTGCACAACAGAGATGCAACTGGTCGAGTGGCAAAGTGGGCGATTGAACTCCTTCCCCTAGATATCAAGTTTGAAGCAAAGAAGGCTATCAAGTCCCAAGCAATCGCAGATTTCGTCGCCGAGTGGATTGAACAGCAACTTCCGACTCAAATTCACTCAGAGCACTGGACCATGTCTTCGATGGATCTAAGATGTTGAATGGTTCTGGTGCTGGGGTAGTATTAGTCTCCCCCCGAGGAGATAAGCTCAGATACGTTCTCCAGATTCACTTCGATTCCTCCAATAATGAAGCAGAATATGGAGCACTTTTGTATGGGTTGCGCATGGCCATTTCACTCGGCGTCCGTCGCCTCATGGTCTATGGCGACTCAGATTTGGTGGTCAATCAGGTGATGAAGGAGTGGGACGTCAGAAGTCCGACAATGACTGGTTATTGCAATGAAGTGAGAAAGTTAGAAAAGAAATTCGAGGGGTTAGAGCTTCATCACATCCCCCGACTGAAAAATCAAGCGGCTGACGATTTGGCAAAGATAGGCTCCAAGAGAGAAGCCATTCCCAACAACGTGTTCCTGGAGCACATCCACTCACCGTCAGTCCAAGAAGATCCTTTTACAAAAGAAGCCCCGCAGCTGAAAAGTGCCACAGATCCGACTGAAGTCGAAGTTCCCGCTGTGGTCAACCTAATCATGGAAGTCTTGGCAATCACTCCCGACTGGACGATACCGTACATCGCGTATATCCTAAGGAAAGAACTCCCGGAGGACGAAGAAGAGGCTCGACAGATCGTCCGTCGATCCAAGGCCTTCACAGTCATAAAGGGACAGCTGTATAGAGAAAGCACGACTGGAATCGGTCAGAAGTGCATAACACCCAAAGAAGGTCAGATAATCCTTGATGATATCCACTCGGGGACCTGTGGTCACCATGCGTCTTCTCGGACCATTGTGGCTAAAGCATACCAAGCAGGATTTTACTGGCTAAGAGCAAATGAAATGGCAAAGGAGATAGTAGACAAGTGTGGAGGGTGCCAGTTCTACTCCAACATGTCACACAAGCCTGCATCAGCCCTGAAGACCATTCCACTCATCTGGCCCTTTGCTGTCTGGGGACTGGACATGGTTGGTCCACTGAGAACAGGCAAGAGCGGTTTCACACATGTGCTTGTGGCAGTCGACAATTTACCAAATGGATTGAAGCTAAGCCTATAAAGAATCTTGATGGTTGCACTGCTATCAGTTTCGTCAGGGGGTTAACATTCAGATATGGAGTCCCGCATAGCATCATCACTGACAATGGGTCAAACTTTGATTCGGACAAGTTCAGAGCTTTTTGCGCCTCTCAAGGAACACGAGTCGACTACGCATCGGTCGCCCACCCCCAGTCGAACGGACAAGCTGAAAGGGCAAATGGTCTGATTCTCAAAGGACTAAAACCCCGGCTGATGCGTGATCTCAAGCACGTAGCGGGCGCATGGGTCGACGAGCTTCCGTCAGTTCTGTGGGGATTGAGGACCACCCCAAATCGGTCGACTGGAAGAACTCCGTTCTTTCTGGTTTACGGAGCCGAAGCAGTCCTGCCGAGCGATCTACTTCACAATGCACCCCGAGTCGAACTTTACACCGAAGATGAAGCAGAACAAGCCCGGCAAGATGCAGTCGACCTCCTGGAAGAAGAAAGAGAAATAGCTATGATCCGATCGACCATTTACCAGCAAGACTTGCGTCGATTCCATGCCAGAAATGTGAAGAGTCGAGCCTTCCAAGAAGGGGATTTGGTCCTCCGAGTGGATCAACACAAACCACACAAGCTCGCCCCTACTTGGGAAGGCCCCTTCATCATCACCAGAGTCCTCCACAATGGAGCATATCACCTTTACAATATCGGTCGCCAGATCGATGAGCCACGAGCTTGGAATGCGGAACTGCTCCGCCCCTTTTACACTTAAATTCTCACTCGGATGAGATGTAATAAGAAAAACTTCTGCAGTTCATTTTTCTCAAAGACAAGAGTGTTCCAATAATTGTTGTCACTTTTGTTTGCGTACGAAATCCCCCAGTGGGTGACTTATCTACGAATCCGTTTCGCCTAAGTTTGTAAAAAAAAATCCTACCGAGTGGAGACCAAACCTCCCATTCGGGGGCTTAGCTGCAGCCCAGTGCTCGCCTAAGTGTTTAAAAATCCTACCGAGTGGAGAGAAAACCTCCCACTCGGGGGCTTAGCTACAGCCCAGTGCTTGCCTAAGTGTTTAAAAATCCTACCGAGTGGAGAGCAAACCTCCCACTCGGGGGCTTAGCTGCAGCCCAGTGCTCGCCTAAGTTTGAAAAAATCCTACCGAGTGGAGAGCAAACCTCCCACTCGGGGGCTTAGCTGCAGCCCAGTGCTCGCCTAAGTGTTTAAAAATCCAAC
>NC_057797.1:553339546-553353820 GCF_018294505.1 Triticum aestivum | reverse complement strand
TTTGAAAAAATCCTACCGAGTGGAGAGCAAACCTCCCACTCGGGGGCTTAGCTGCAGCCCAGTGCTCGCCTAAGTGTTTAAAAATCCTACAGAGTGGAGAGCAAACCTCCCACTCGGGGGCTTAGCTGCAGCCCAGTGCTCGCCTAAGTTTGAAAAAATCCTACCGAGTAGAGAGCAAACCTCCCACTCGGGGGCTTAGCTGCAGCCCAGTGCTCGCCTAAGTGTTTAAAAATCCTACCGAGTGGAGAGCAAACCTCCCACTCGGGGGCTTAGCTGCGGCCCAATGCTCGCCTAAGTGTTTAAAATCCTACCGAGTGGAGAGCAAATCTCCCACTCGGGGGCTTAGCTGCAGCCCAACACTCGCCTAAGTGCGAAACACAACCCAATCCGCAAGGACGACGGGGCGCAAATCGACTGCTACCTTCTCCTTCGGAGTTACACCACAAATACAAGGTTATTCCGAGTGAAGATCAAGTTCCACTCAACGGATCAATCCATGAAGATATTCAACGAGAAATCAAGTTCAGATAAGGCCTAAAGGTCCCAGACCTCAGATCAAAGTACTCGAGCCCTCGACTCGACAGAGTTTAACGGTTACAAAATCCACTCGGCATTCCGAGGCAAATTGAAAGTGAAGCATAAAAGTTTTTCATTCCTCAAGCGGAGGACTGGAAGGGGCGACGAACTCGTCCAAGTCGTTCCCGTCTGCAATACGAGTAGCAGCAGCGATGAAAGTCTCCATGAAGTCTTGAAAGCTGTGCTTCCTGGTATTGGCAACTTGGATGGCGGCCAGCTTTTCTTCTCGCGCCTCCTTGCAATGGACGCGGACCAGAGACAGAGCGACATCAGCACCACATCTAGCAGAAGATTTCTTCCATTCTGCAACTCGACCCGGGACTTCATTCAGTCGAACCATCAGGGACTCGAGGTCGTTCTGAAGCGTCGTTCCAGGCCAGAGTGATGTGTCGATCCGCGACATCGCAACCTTCAGCCGAGCAAGATAGTCAACAACGCTGGTAACACGAGACTCCAGTCGGAGCACGTTCATAGAAGCCTCGTCCTTCACGAGAGAATTGGCGGGATCCAAGCCTGGATCCACTCGACTGGTTTCCTCTTCGAAGCTCTGGCAGAATTCTGCAAACACGATTCAAGAATAAGACAGTGGCCTTACACGGGCTTGGTAACTGCAAGACAGCTGGGTCGGAGTAATTACCTTCGAGCATGACGAACAGCTTCTTGGCGAGTCCACCGAGATAAGCCTCCAGATTGTTTACCTTCCCCGCCAGCTCACCCGCCTTGTCATGCAGAACCATCTTGTCGTTCTTCAGTCGGCTGGCCTCTTGATTAGCTGTCTCGAGAGCATTTTTCAGTCTGGAGTTCTCCTGTTCAAGAGTTCCGACCGAAGCCAGTTTCTCTTCTGCAAGCTTCATTTTGCTCAAGGCCTCCTCATGTGCTTCGGCAAGATCTTGATCCTTCTTCTTCAGAGCTTCCTCCAGTTTATCTACAGAACGTCGAGTGAGCTCAACGTCAAGAACGGGCAAGAAAGAAAAAGTCACTCGTCAAGAATGAGAAACTTCACCAGCCATACCTTTTGCTTCTTCTCGCGCCTTCTGCAGGTTCTGTTGAGCAAGCTTCAAGTCAAGGTTGACCTGGATTTGCTTGTTCTCCAACTCAGTATAGAGAGCCACAAGTTCACAGGATTTCTGCAAAAATCAGTCGACAGAGGTCCAAGATAAGTTGCTTCCGAGTAACCAAGAGACAATGATGGAGTTTCTAAGACTACAGTCGACTGCCAGTAGTCCACTATAGTCTCGGGGACTACACCCAGTGGGTGCACTCAGCGTGCCCCCACTGGTTTTTTAAGAAAAAAAATCGGCTGCCCGCAGTCGACCAGATACGGTTTCATTCGACATGGCCTGACCAGACCGAGTGAAGAAGAACTACAGCAACACAATATAAAGACTACAGTCGACTGCCAGTAGTCCACCGTAGTCTCGGGGACTACACCCAGTGGGTGCACTCAGCGTGCCCCTACTCGTCCAAGACTTAACGGACACACCCAGTGGGTGTACAGATTTAAAGATCTTCAGAAAAGAGATTCTTC
Source organism: Triticum aestivum (assembly GCF_018294505.1). Lineage (NCBI taxonomy): Eukaryota > Viridiplantae > Streptophyta > Magnoliopsida > Poales > Poaceae > Triticum > Triticum aestivum. Next base: position 553,351,716 of record NC_057797.1, on the reverse strand, counting down.
AGATAGCATACTCTAACAGAACAAGCAGTGAATCGACTGACCTGGACGTTACTCTAAAGAGCTGAACTCGCGTCATAAGCTTCTTGGCTGGCTTCTCGAACCACCTTGACCTGCTCCATCATGATCCCTGCCTGACGTATAGCTTCCTTAGGTGCACCCACTTGGTCCTCAGGGACGTGGTGTGTGGCGAAGAGCGAAGGCAGATTTGCGGTCGACCTCGGGGGCCGCACACTCGTCAGAGGAATGGCAAAAGTCACAGAAGCCCGAGTGGTATCACCACCGTCTCGAGCTACGGACTCAGGCGCCGGAGTGGATTGTGGGGTCTCGCCAGCCGACGCTTTCCTGTTCCGCCTCACTCTCGGTGGCACTTCGTCGTCGTCGTCAGGGAGGTTAATAACATGAGGAGGAGCTACGAGAAAAATTCAATCGACCAGAGTTATGAGAAATCGTCAGTCGCTACGAGAAAAATTCAATCGACCAGAGTTATGAGAAATCGTCAGTCGATTCAAGGCAGGACATCAGCAATCATACCAGGGTTGGAAGTAACAGCATCTTTCATCTCTTGATCATCGTCCTTGGCAGAGATCTCAGAAGTAGCAGCACTGCAAATTTTGAAAGACATTCAGTTGGCTCAGTGGATCGACCAAGGATCCGTCCATGGTCGACAAAGGAGAACAAGTTCTATCATTACCCAGAAATGGTGGGGACAGTCATCCTCATCTTTGGCAGAGCCTTGGGTGGCTTGGACGGCACCGCGCGGGGGTGCTTGGGAGCTTTTTCTGTCGGCGCTGGAGAAGAGGTCCGAGGGTGCTTCGACGACTGCCCAACGAGAGCAGTCGCCTTACCACGTTCCCGCGCAGGGTTGTGTGTAAGCTTGGATCGCCTTTCCGAGCAGGGAGGTTCAGCTTCCTCCTCCTCCTCTTCGCTGGAGTCGACGTCGTCGTCTCCCTCTCCTTCGCCGTCAGATTCCCACTCCCCCTATTCGTCTCCGCTCGCCTCCCCTTCCTCGGCGTGCTCCTGTGCTCCGTTGGGTGTCGAGTACATCTCTATAGTTGCCTGGAGAACAGCAGACAAGTCGAAAGTCAGTCGACCGACTCAAAGAGAGCAAATAAAGAAAGCAAGATCTTAGTCGGGGACACAAGGTCAAACCTGGTCCACTTCAAATGAGTTGTCGAGTGGAGGGACCCTCCTGGCTCCTCAGGGGTTGTCTTTGTTCCCTGTGATGCTCGACAGCCACCCTTCCAGCATCTCGTCAGTGACCTCCTCTGGGTGAATCCGAGTGGTGTCCTCGAGACCCGAGTACAGCCACATCGGGTGGTCACGAGCCTGGAGAGGTTGGATGCGCCTCCGAAGGAAGACCTCCAGCAAGTCCATGCCGGTCATGCCCTCTCGGACAAGCTGAACCACTCGACCAACCAGCACCTTGACTTGCGCCTTTTCCTCCGGCAGCACTTTCAGAGAGGCAGGCTTTTGAGCTCGATCCAGAGAGAAAGGGGGAAGCCCAGTCGACTGCCCTGGGGTCACCTGGTCTTGGCAATAAAACCAGGTCGACTGCCAACCACGGACTGACTCGGGAAAAGTGATAGATGGAAAAGAACTTTTTCCCCTCATCTGGATCGCCAAGCCCCCGCACAGCTGGATCACTTGCGTCCGTTCGTCACTCGACTTGGCTTTCTTTACCGATTGGGAACGACAAGTGAAGATGTGTTTAAAGAGTCCCCAATGGGGGTGGCAACCCAAGAAACTTTCGCACAAGGAAACGAAGGCCGCAAGATACACGATGGAATTGGGAGTGAAATGGTGGAGCTGCACTCCGAAGAAGTTCAAAAATCTCTGGAAAAAAGGATGAGGAGGTAGAGTAAATCCGCGATCGATATGGGTGGCGAGGAGGACGCACTCACCGTCACGAGGTTGGGGTTCGACTTCTCTCCCCGGGAGACGCGCAGCTTCATGGGGAATGACTCCCCCCTCGACCATGTCGTCAAGATCTTCCTGCCAAATCACCGACGGCATCCAGTCGCCCTGGATCCAATCCCTGGGCAGAGCAGTCCTCGAGGAAGATCCGCCCCGAGCGGACTTCTTCCCCGTCCCCTGCACCGCCGCCTTCTTCGCGCGCTCCAAAGCCGACGTCTTGTCCTTCACCATCGTCGCCGGCGAGGCTCGAACGGACCTACGGTGCTAGGGTGAGAGCGGAGGTGGCAGAGGACCTTGCGGGGGGAGGAAGAAAGGCGAGAGCACACTGTTGGGGAGCCCCGAGCCGGCAACTTATAAGGAACCGCTTCCGAGTGGCTGACCGGTAGGACCAGGCTATCCCGTCAAATCCCGCAACAGGCGCGCGCGCGGTATGTGGCAAAAAAGGTGGCACGGGGATCGAGGAGCTTCCGTCCTATCCCATCCGATTACTGCGGCCGCCCCCGTCCCGCTCGCTTCCCGAAATTCAAATCCCGCGAAATCCGCGGGCTGCGGAACAACTCATCAAACAGAAGATCCCGCTCGTGCCGGCACTCGGTATTTCAAAAGTAAGGAAATTCACTCGACGAGAGACCAAGAATGGATCAAGGTGACCGAAAGAAGTCGACAACGTCATCCGTGACAATTGATCCAGTACAAGACATTCATATAACTCTAAGGACCAGGCAGAAGGACCCCCAACTCCTTCCCCACTCGAACCTCGATCCATTCGGGGGCTAATGATGAAGCTATGTACCTAGGTTAGGGGCATGGACCTATCCTAAGAGGCCTACCCAAGGACATCCCTAGAAGAAGTCACCTTTCAATCGACTTGAAGGTATCCCACTCGATGGATTCAAGACACTCGACTAGGGAGCTATCACTCGACCACGAAGCCAACCACTCGACTGACAGGAGATCTAAAGTCACTCCGCAAGCAAACGGTCGGCCATTAAGTAGTCTTTATGGTCATCATAGCACTTTATTAGGGGCGTTACCAGTAATGCCCAGTCTTAATGTATTTTAACCCCGCATTACTGAGGGCCGGAGGGGTCTGGCAAACTCTATATAAGCCACCCCCTCCTCAGTAGCAAGGGTTCGCACCCCTGTTATTCACACACCTATAATCCAATCGACCGCCTCTGGGAATCGAGACGTAGGGCTGTTACTTCCTCCGCGAAGGGCCTGAACTCGTACATCCTAGTGTGTTTACAACTTCTCCATAGCTGAGATCTAGCCTCTCCATACACACCCCCTACATCACTGTCAGAGTTAGAACCACGACAGTGCATTCGTTAATGCTGATTTCAGGGACTTAGCAATTCCACCAAGTCCTTGACCTGTTTATCTCAATATGCCATATGTTCATGTTGTTTCCTAGTGATCCGTGTCTATTTTGAGGATGATCAGTAAGGTTGTTTTGTTAATCTTGTAGTGCTCTATCCATCCATGTATTTGTTTGCAATTATGGAGCACCCTAGCTTGAGTCAATCGAGCTCTACTTTTGCTATTTCGTGAATCTGGGCAGATTGTCTACTTGTTAGCAATTTTGCCGAGGATGTTGTAGTTGATCTGTGCATGCTATGTTATTGTTCTTGCCATGTGTAGCTTGTATAATGTGTATTCTTGATGGGTGTATGCTTAGATTGTCATGACTTGCTCTGTAGTGAGTGCATCGAGCTCGTAAACATGCCTACTTGATATCTGATTTTGCATGCTCCAGTGTTTCACTAAGTCTGTGAACTGTTTATGCTTTTGCCATGTTCACATGCTTGCAAATGTATTTTCTGATCCCTTTTGGCTCAAGGTCACTAAGGTACTTTTGTTAAGCTCTTTGAGTAGCTCAATGCCATGCTTTACTTTGCCATGTTCAGGCCCTGTAGCATATTGTTTTCATGCTCCAAAGTGTGCTACCTGATCTGAAATCCTAAACAAGTGTTAAATTCACTAAGTCTGAAATCTATTTACCAAATGCATTTTTGCCATGCTTTTTTGGACCTGTTAATGGATGAATTGGCCGTAGCTCAGTGTTCATCTTTTGTTAAGCATCATGAATGGATCCCTGCCATGTATTTTGTTGCCATGTTTGAGTGCTGTAGCATGTTCATCTTGTTACATTTAGATGACTACTTGCTGTAAATCGCAGACCGTTGTCATATTTGAATTGCTTGCCATTTCCAAACCATGACTCCGATTCCGGTGATCTTTATATCGTTTTCAAGCGATTTCATCTCATATTTACAGTTGCACACTTGGATTTCCATGTTGAGGCCAGGTTCATTCATTCTTTGCCAAATCTTGCATACGCATCTCATATCGCATCCCGCATAGCATATCATGTTTGCATCATATTGCTTGAGATTTGCACGTGGTTGATTGTGTTCCATTTGCTTGTTTGTCTTGTTTGGGTAGAGCCGGGAGATGAGTTCGCTAACGAGGAGCCCGTTGAGTTTGCTTTCAAGGATCCAGTCAACTCTGACAACTTTCAGGCAAGATGATCATACCCTCGAAATCACTTCTATCTTTGCTTTGCTAGATGCTCGCTCTTTTGCTATGCCTATGCTACGATGCCTACCACTTGCTTATCATGCCTCCTAAATTGCCATGTCAAACCTCTAACCCACCATGTCCTAGCAAACCATTGATTGGCTATGTTACCGCTTTGCTCAGCCCCTCTTATAGCGTTGCTAGTTGCAGGTGAACATTGGAGACTGTTCCTTGTTGGAACATTATTTACTTGTTGGGATATCATTATAATATCTTGTTATCTTAATGCATCTATATACTTGGTAAAGGGTGGAAGGCTCGGCCTCTTGCCTAGTGTTTTGTTCCACTCTTGCCACCCTAGTTTCCGTCATATCAGTTTTATGTTCCCGGATTTTGCGTTCCTTACGCGGTTGGGTTATAATGGGAACCCCTTGATAGTTCGCCTTGAATAAAGCTTTTCCAGCAATGCCCAACCTTGGTTTTACCATTTGCCACCTAGCCTCTTTTTCCCTTGGGTTTCCGGAGCCTGAGGGTCATCTTATTTTAACCCCCCCCTCGGGGCCAGTGCTCCTCTGAGTGTTGGTCCACCTCGTCAGCCGCCGGTGGCCACCAGGGGCAACTCTGGGCTGGCTTACCGGAAGTTTGGACAATCTGAGTGTGCCCTGAGAACGAGATATGTGCAGCTCCTACCGGGATTTGTCGGCACATTCGGGCGGTGTTGCTGGATTGGTTTTGACTTGTCAAAGTGTCTTGTAGAACCAGGATACCGAGTCTGATCGGAATGTCTCGGGAGGAGGTCTATTCCTTCGTTGACCATGAGAGATTGTCATGGGCTAAGTTGGGACTCCCCTGCAGGGATTTGAACTTTCGAAAGCCGTGCCCGCGGTTATGGGCAGATGGAAATTTGTTAATGTCCGGTTGTAGATAACTTGAACCTTAACTTAATTAAAATGAATCAACTATGTGAGTTACCATGATGGTCTCTTCTCGGCGGAGTCCGGGAAGTGAACACGGTGTTGGAGTAATGCTTGCCGCAGGTTGTTCTCTATAGTTATTCGTTCGCGCTTTGCCTTCTCTTCTCGCTCTCTTTTGCGAATAGGTTAGCCACCATATATGCTAGTCGCTTGCTGCAGCTCCACATATTTTACCTTGCCTTACCTATAAGCTTAAATAGTCTTGATCACGAGGGTGCGAGATTGCTGAGTCCTTGTGGCTCACATATTACTTCTAAACCACATGCAGGGCCTGATGACTCCGTTCCAGATGACGCGCTTGAGCTCAAGTGGGAGTTCGACGAGGACTCACACCGTTACTATGTTTGTTTCCCTGATGATCAGTAGTGGTGCCCAGTTGGGGCGATCGGGACCGTGTCGCATGTTGGGTTGATCTTTTATTTTGGCGCCGTAGTCAGGCCATGAGTGTTTGGATGATGTAATGCTATTTATGTACTTTGATTGACATGGCGAGTGTAAGCCAACTATGTTCTCCCCTTTATTATCTATATATATTACATGGGATGTTGTGAAGATTGCCTAACTTGCGACATTGCTTTCAATGCGGTTATGCCTCTAAGTCGTGCCTCGACACGTGGGAGATATAGCCGCATCGAGGGCGTTACAAGTTGGTAATCAGAGCCTTCCCCGACCTTAGGAGCCCCCACCAATTGATCGTTTTAGCAGCCATTGTTGAGTCTACAAAAATGTTTTGAGTCATTTAGGAATTATATATCGGAGAGTTTAGGAATTCTTTTTACTCCCAGTCTCCTCATCGCTCTGGTAAGGCATCCTGACATAGAGTTTTGACTCTTCTCTTCTCAAATTTCACTAAAAAAAATTTAGGATCACGCGGGTATTTTTGAATCGTTCCGATGGTTTTGTGACGAGAACATTGTTCTTGGTGCCTCCTGTCTTTAGGGGTTGTGGCAGTGTCCCGGGGAGTTGAGCTCCGAGGTGTTGTCGTCACAATTTTATCGTTGCAGTTCTGGAATACCCAAGTTTAGTACGCCAACATCGAAAATTTCTTTTATGCAGTTCATTGGTGAGATAACCTCGACGCCACCCAGTACTGGGGCGGGAGTTCGGGAGTATCACCATAACTTGTATAACGGATGCTTTTTGAAGGTTGAGGTAGATGGTTTCCGAAGTTTTTCTCGGTTATGTGTTGAAGGATGGATACAGCTGGATGTAGGATTTGCTAGATTTGGGTGAGATATTATGCTTCCCCTGTATCCCCAACACCTGATTGCATAACCGGAAAGGTTCGGGAGTTTCATAGGTGGGAATTCTTGTAGCTCTAGTTCTTCTTCCACGGATATTTGCTTTGAGATTGGGATTTCTTACCGAGTATTCGTTCTTGATCCGTACCTTGTTGAATTATTCCTCTACCTAAATTCTAGTGGCTTCTCAATTTATGGATATGTGACCATTTCAATTGGAATGCATTCGTTCATTTTGTTCGGATGTGAAGACTATATGTTGCAATTTTCATTCCGTTGGATTCATCTTCAATATTTGTCTATCAATGTGCTAATGGATGTCAACCTCTTCAGGATGGCTCCTCCAACGCGCACGACTCCGAATCCTGATCCGCCACCACCTCCACCTCCTCCGGAGGCATGGCAAGCTGTGATGGCCGCAACCAATGCAAACACGCAGTTGATCATGTAAATTCTTCAAGAGCGCAATCAAGCGAACCAAGGCAACCAAGGCAACAATCAGAATCATTTTGCTACACTCAACCAGTTCCTTGCTAACGGGCCAAAGACTTTTAGCAATTGTGTTAAGGCAACTGATGCTGATGATTGGCTCGTGGATCTGTGCAAGCATTTCGAGTGCAGTAACATCAGGCCTAAGGACTTCGTCAAGTTCGCTTCCTTCCAACTCAAAGACCAAGCTGCAGAATGGTTCCAGCAGTACAAGGATTCCAAAGGAGGCCGTGTGATTACCTGGGATGAATTCCGTCAAGATTTCAAAGCTCATCATGTCCCTCAGAGCGTGGTTGAAAGCAAGCGTGAGGAATTCCGCAACCTGAAGCAAGGCTCTTTGTCTGTCTATGACTACAACAAGTTGTTTCAGAAGCTCGCCCGCTTTGCTAAGCAGGACGTCCCTGATGAGAAGAGCATGATATACCAGTTCAGGGGTGGTCTCAGAGAAGAAATCCAGCTAGCTCTTGTTCTCTTTGAGCCCTTGAGGTACGATGAGTTCTACAACATGGCATTGAAGCAAGAGGCCGCTCAACTGATGTGTGATGCTTCCAAGAAGCGATTCAGAGATGCTACTCCTTCTTCCTCTACTCAAGTGGCCAAGCAGCAGAAGTATTGGCTTCCTCCTCCTCCGTTCCGTCAGCCGTATCAGAAGAGCAAAGGTGGCAGTGGATCTTCCCACCACCCAACCCTGGCTTTCAGAACAAGACTTCGTCTCAAGCTCCAAGATCAAGTGCTTCGTATCACCATCCGCTTTCAGAGGTCACATGCAACAAGTGCCAACAGAAGGGGCACTATGCCAACAAGTGCTTCAACCAGAGGCGTCTCCCCCCTCCTCCTCCTGTGAGATCGGCAAGTATAGCTGTGGTCAAGCATAACCCCAAGTACGCCAAGGTTAATATGGTTAACGCAGCTTAGGCAGAGGATTCGTCAGATGTCATCATGGGTAACCTTCCTGTTAACGATGTTCCTGCAAAAGTTCTTTTTGACACGGATGCATCGCATTGTTTCATCTCGAAACCTTTTGCATCTAAGCATGAGTTGACTTCCCAAGTTATGCATAAACCGTTAGCAGTTGTCTCTCCGGGTAAATGTTTGCTCGCTAACCACGAGATTTCGGATATTTCTATCATGATGGGTGATTTCAAGTTTCTGGCTTCTCCAATGCTTCTTGGTAACTCGGATATTGATCTTATTCTCGGGATGGATTGGATTTCTAAGCACAAGGCTCAGCTTGATTGTGCAGCCAGGCAGATTCAATTGACTCATTCATCTGAGGATGTAATTGTCTTTGCCGCTCGAGATAATACTATCCATCTGTTTTCTCTCAATGAGAAGGTTGAACTGGATGCTATCTCGCAGATTCCAGTCGTTTGTGAATATCAAGACGTCTTTCCAGAAGAGATTCCAAGAATGCCTCCGCACTGGCCAGTTGAATTCGTCATCGATCTTGAGCCTGGCACGGAACCAGTGTGCAAGCGTCCTTACAAGCTCAAACCTGAAGAGTTGAAGGAGCTGAAGAAGCAACTCGATATTCAAGAGAGAATGGGTCTCATCTGACCTAGTTCTTCTCCGTGGGGTTGTGGTGTTCTTTTTGTGAAGAAGAAGGATGGAACGGACCGACTTTGTGTTGATTACCGTCCATTGAACAAGAAGACTATCAAGAACAAATACCCACTTCCCAACATCAACAAGCTGTTCGAACAACTCAAAGGTGCCCAAGTATTCTCCAAGCTTGATCTTCGTATGGGTTATCATCAGATTCGAATCCGTGAGCAAGATATTCCCAAGACGACTTTCAGGACAAGCTATGGTTCATATGAATACACTGTCATGTCTTTTGGCCTCGTCAACGCTCCTTCGACATTCTCTCGCATGATGAACTTCATCTTCAACGCCTACACCAATGACTTTGTTTTGGTCTATCTCGACGATATTCTGGTCTTTTCGAAGAACAAGGAAGATCATGCCAAGCACTTGCATTTGGTACTGGATAAGCTGAGGAACACCAATTCTATGCCAAGTTCTCCAAGTGCGAATTTTGGCTCGATGAGGTTCTTTATCTTGGTCATATCATCTTTGCCAATGGCATTGTGGTGAATCCTGAGAAGGTCTCTGCAATTGTGAATTGGGAACCACCTCAGAACATGAAGCAACTCCGTAGCTTCCTCGGTCTCGCAAGCTATTGTCGAAGATTCGTTGAAAAATTTTCTAAGATCACGAAGCCTCTCTCAAATCTTCTCTAGAAGCACGTCAAGTACGTTTGGTCTCCGGAATGTGACATCGCTTTCAACACCTTGAAAGAGAAATTGGTCACTGCTCCAGTTCTGACTCCGCCTGATGAATCCAAACCGTACAAGGTCTTTTGCGATGCCTCTCTCCAAGGTCTTGGCGTAGTGTTGATGCAAGAGAAGAAAGTTGTGGCTTATACCTCTCGCCAGTTGAAGCCCAACGAGAAGAACTACCCCACTCATGACCTCGAGTTGGCGGCAGTTGTGCATGCTCTTTTGACTTGGAGACATCTCTTATTGGGAAGAAAAGTGGACATCTTCACTGACCACAAGAGTCTCAAGTACATCTTCACTCAGCCTAATCTCAACCTCAGGCAGACTCAATGGGTCGAAATGATTCAAGAGTATAATCCGAGTATCGAGTATACTCCAGGCAAGGCCAATGTGATTAAAGACGCATTGAGCAGGAAGGCTTATTGCAACAGTCTGATTCTCAAGCCTTATCAACCCGAGCTTTGTGAAGCTTTCCGCAAACTTAATCTACAAGTTGTTCCTCAAGGTTTCCTCGCCAACCTTCAAGTCTCACCTACTTTGAATGACCATATTCGCCAAGCCCAGCTTCTTGATGCTATGGTGAAGAAGGTGAAGATTGGGATTGCCAAGAGTCAACCCAAGTACAAGTGCTACTGCCTTGATGACAAGGATACTCTCTTCTTCGAGGATCGTATTGTTGTGCCCAAAGGTGATCTTCATAAGGTTATCATGAACGAGGCTCACAATTCTCTCCTCTCCATCCACCCTGGGAGCACGAAGATGTATCAGGACCTCAAGCAGGCTTATTGGTGGACTCGAATGAAGCGTGAGATTGCTCAGTTCGTGAATGAATGTGATGTCTGCAGAAGAGTGAAGGCAGAACACGAAAGACCAGCGGGTCTCCTCCAACCTCTTGCCATTCCAGAATGGAAGTTTGACCACATTGAGATGGACTTCGTGACTGGGTTTCCAAAGTCCAAGCATGGCAATGATGCTATATTCGTTGTCATCGACAAACTCACTAAAGTGGCTCGCTTTTTGCCTATCAAAGAGTCAATCACTGCAGTTCAATTGGCGGAACTCTATACCTCTCGGATTGTCTCTCTAGACGGTATTCCACAAGTGATCTCTTCAGACCGTGGCAGCATCTTTACCTCCAAGTTTTGGGATTCTTTCGAGAAGGCCATGGGTACCAACATCCGCTTCAGCACAACTTTCCATCCTCAAACTAGCAGTCAAGTCGAGCGTGTCAATTAGATTCTTGAAGATATGCTCAGGGCTTGTGTGATCTCCTTCGGCATGAAGTGGGAGGATTGTCTTCCATATGCTGAATTCTCCTACAACAATAGTTTTCAAGCAAGTTCGGGCAAGGCCCCACTTGAAATTATGTATGGCAGGAAGTGCCATACCCCTCTTAGCTGGTCTAAAACCGGTGAACATCAGCTTCTGGGTAATGACTTAATCACAGAGGCAGAGGAAATGTGCAAAGTCATTCGAGATAACCTCAAAGCAGCCCAATCCCGCCAGAAGAGCTACTATGATAGTAAGCACCGTGATTTGGCTTTCGAGATCGGAGATCATGTTTACCTCCGCGTCTCTCCTATGGAAGGTACTCGCCGCTTCGGTATCAAAGGGAAGCTTGCCCCGAGATACGTGGGACCTTTCAAAATCGTCAGCAAGAGAGGCGATCTCGCCTATCAACTCGAGCTTCCTTCAAACTTTGCAAATGTGCATGACGTGTTCCATGTCTCTTAGCTCCAAAAGTGCTTCAAGACTCTTGACCGCACTGTCAACTTCGAAGACATTGAGCTCCAAGAAGATCTCTCTTATCATGAGCACCTCGTTGCTATTATTGAAGAGACTGAACGCAGGACTCGCAACAAGTCAATCAAATTCCTCAAAGTCAAGTGGTCACACCATTCCAACCGTGAAGCTACCTGGGAATGCGAGGATCACCTCCGTTCTGAATACCTGGCGTTCTTTCAGTCCTAGATCTCGGGACGAGATCCTTTCGTAGTGGTGGAGTGTTGTAACACCCCGGATATGATTTACCTGATATGTAATCCAACTCTTGTCGTTTCTGGCGTTAAGTTATTTTATTTTCTCGGGTTCGGGTTTTTGTCTCCGTGTGTTGTTGTCGTTGTCATGCATCTCATATCATGTCATCATGTGCATTGGATTTGCACACGTGTTCATCTCATGCATTCGAGCATTTTCCCCGTTGTCCGTTTTGCATTCCGGTGCTCCGTTCTCCTCCGGTGGTTATTTCTACCTTTCTTTCGTGTGTGGGGATTAAACATTTCCGGATTGGACCGAGACTTGCCAAGCGGCCTTGGTTTACTACCGGTAGTCCGCTTGTCAAGTTTCGTACCATTTGGACTTCGTTTGATGCTCCAACGGTTAACCGAGGGACCGAGAAGGCCTCGTGTGTGTTGTAGCCCAACACCCCTCCAAGTTGGCCCAAAACCCAACAAAACCCTCTCCATCATCTAGAGCGTTTGATCACGATCACGTGGCCGAAAACCGCACCTCATTTAGAGACTCCTAGCTCCCTCTACCTCAATATATAGACCCCCTCCTCAAAATTCGTGGATCCCCTCGCCCGAAACCCTAGATCCATCCTCTCCGCGCGGCCGGACACGTCCGCCAGCCGCCGGACACGTCCGTCACCGCCCGTGACCAACCGCAGGGCGCCACGTGTCGCCGCCGCCTCCACCAACCGTGCCGGCCCGGAGAGCTCGCGCGCGGCCCTCCCGGCCCGGGTCGCC
>NC_057797.1:553336803-553339133 GCF_018294505.1 Triticum aestivum | reverse complement strand
GCCGGCCCCTCGCTCCAGCCGCCGCCACTGCGCAGCAGTGCGCCCCCGCCTGCGCCCCTCACCGCCGCCTCGCCCTAGCGCCGCCCCGGCCCGGATCCGGCGAGATCCGGCCGGCCCCCGCTTCCCTGACGAGCTCCGGCGTCCTCCAACTCCATCCCCAGCGAACCTCATTTTGCGTGCTCCGGCGAGATCCGATCTGGATCTGGAAACCCTAGGGGTTGACCTTTTTTTTTCACCAAGTTCCCAGATTATTTTGCATACTTTGACCTGTGATAACTCCGCATCCGTAGCTCCGTTTTGGGCATATAGCATATCAAAATGTTCATCTCAGAGAGTACATCATTTCATCTCATTGCATCATTTTCATTTGAGTTAATCTTGATGCCCGAAATGCTGTTGGAAGAATGCCATTTGAGTTAATTGTCAGATCTGCTGCTCCAGTTAGATAATTGTCATTTTTGCCATGATTATTGTGTGCATGATATGCCCCTGAGCTCTACATGTGTTTTGTTATATGTTTTTCCATCTATCCAGAGGTGCAACCCATGTATTTTTGTGATGTGTGTGGTGACTAGCACAAGCTTGCAAAGTGGTGCATTCGTTAATGCTGATTTCAGGGACTTAGCAATTCCACCAAGTCCTTGACCTGTTTATCTCAATATGCCATATGTTCATGTTGTTTCCTAGTGAGTCGTGTCTCTTTTGAGGATGATTAGTAAGGATGTTTTGTTAATCTTGTAGTGCTCTATCCATCCATGTTTTTTTGCAATTATGGAGCACCCTAGCTTGAGTTAATCGAGCTCTACTTTTGCTATTTCGTGAATCTGGGCAGATTGTCTACTTGTTAGCGATTTTGCCGAGGATGTTGTAGTTGATCCGTGCATGCTATGTTCTTGTTCTTGCCATGTGTAGCTTGTATAATGTGTATTCTTGATGGGTGTATGCTTAGATTGTCATGGCTTTCTTTGTAGTGAGTGCATCGAGCTCGTAAACATGCCTACTTGATATCTGATTTTGCAAGCTCTAGTTTTTCACTAAGTCCGTGATCTGTTTATGCTTTTGCCATGTTCACATGCTTGCAAATGTATTTTCTGATTCCTTTTGGCTCAAGGTCACTAAGGTACTTTCGTTAAGCTCTTTGAGTAGCTCCATGCCATGCTTTACTTTGCCATGTTCAGGCCCTGTAGCATATTGTTTTCATGCTCCAAAGTGTGCTACCTGATCTGAAATCCCAGACAAGTGTTAAATTCACTAAGTCTGAAATCTATTTACCAAATGCATTTTTGCCATGCTTGTTTGAACCTGTTAATGGATGAATTGGCCGTAGCTCAGTGTTCATCTTTTGTTAAGCATCATGAATGGATCCCTGCCATGTATTTTTTTGCCATGTTTGAGTGCTGTAGCATGTTCATCTTGTTACATTTAGATGACTACTTGCTGTAAATCGCAGACCGTTGTCATATTTGAATTGCTTGCCATTTCCAAACCATGACTCCGATTCCGATGATCTTTATATCATTTTAAAGCGATTTCATCTCATATTTCTAGTGGCACACTTGGATTTCCAAGTTGAGGCCAGGTTCATTCATTCCTTGCCAAATCTTGCATACGCATCTCATATCGCATCCCGCATAGCATATCATGTTTGCATCATATTGCTTGAGATTTGCACGTGGTTGATTGCGTTCCGTTTGCTTGTTTGTCTTGTTTGGGTAGAGCCGGGAGACGAGTTCGTTAATGAGGAGCCCGTTGAGTTTGCTTTCGAGGATCCATTCAACTCTGACAACTTTGCAAGCAAGATGATCATACCCTCGAAATCACTTCTATCTTTGCTTTGCTAGATGCTTGCTCTTTTGCTATGCCTATGCTACGATGCCTACCACTCGCTTATCATGCCTCCTAAATTGCCATGTCAAACCTCTAACCCACCATGTCCTAGCAAACCGTTGATTGGCTATGTTACTGCTTTGCTCAGACCCTCTTATAGCGTTGCTAGTTGCAGGTGAAGATTGGAGACCGTTCCTTGTTCGAACATTATTTACTTGTTGGGATATCATTATAATATCTTGTTATCTTAATGCATCTATATACTTGGTAAAGGGTGGAACACTCGGCCTCTCGCCTAGTGTTTTGTTCCACTCTTGCCGCCCTAGTTTCTGTCATATCGGTGTTATGTTCCCGGATTTTGTGTTCCTTACGCGGTTGGGTTATAATGGGAACCCCTTGATAGTTCGCCTTGAATAAAGCTTTTCCAGCAATGCCCAACCTTGGTTTTACCATTTGCAACCTAGCCTCTTTTTCCCTTGGGTTTCCGGAGCCCGAGGGTCATC
>NC_057797.1:553297183-553336615 GCF_018294505.1 Triticum aestivum | reverse complement strand
GTCAGACGCCGGTGGCCACCAGGGGCAACTCTGGGCTGGCTTACCGGAAGTTTAGACAATATGAGTGTGCCCTGAGAACGAGATATGTGCAGCTCCTATCGGGATTTGTCGGCACATTCGGGCGGTGTTGCTGGATTGGTTTTGACTTGTCGAAGTGTCTTGTAGAACCAGGATACCGAGTCTGATCGGAATGTCTCGGGAGGAGGTCTATTCCTTCGTTGACCGTGAGAGCTTGTCATGGGCTAAGTTGGGACTCCCCTGCAGGGATTTGAACTTTTAAAAGCAGTGCCCGCGGTTATGGGCAGATGGGAATTTGTTAATGTTCGGTTGTAGATAACTTGAACCTTAACTTAATTAAAATGAATCAACTGTGTGAGTTACCATGATGGTCTCTTCTCGGCGGAGTGAGGGAAGTGAACACGGTCTTGGAGTAATGCTTGCAGCAGGGTGTTCTCTATAGTTATTCGTTCGCACTTTGCCTTCTCTTCTCGCTCTCTTTTGCGAATAGGTTAGCCACCATATATGCTAGTTGCTTGCTGCAGCTCCACATATTTTACCTTGCCTTACCTATAAGCTTAAATAGTCTTGATCGCGAGGGTGCAAGATTGTTGAGTCCCTGTGGCTCACAGATTACTTCCAAACCACATGCAGGGCCTGATGACTCCATTCCAGATGACACACTTGAGCTCAAGTGGGAGTTCGACGAGGACTCATGCTGTTACTATGTTTCTTTCCCTGATGATCAGTAGTGGTGCCCAGTTGTGGCGATCGGGACCGTGTCGCATGTTGGGTTGATCTTTTATTTTGGCGCCGTAGTCGGGCCATGAGTGTTTGGATGATGTAATGCTATTTATGTACTTTGATTGACGTGGCGAGTGTAAGCCAACTATGTTCTCCCCTTTATTATCTATATATATTACATGGGATGTTGTGAAGATTGCCTAACTTGCGACATTGCTTTCAATGCGGTTATGCCTCTAAGTCGTGCCTCGACACGTGGGAGATATAGCCGCATCGAGGGCGTTATAGCCGGCTTCAAGGTAGACACTCCATGGGGGTGCAGGATGGAGCACCGTCGGTGCTGAGAGGTCGAGCTAAGGAGAAGGTGCGATGCGATGAGTGTGCAACCTATTTGGTGGCGCCGAGTAGGCGTCGGCTTCGTCCGAGGAGTCGGTGAGGATACTGCGGTTTCAGTGGAGCATGTTAAGGCGACACTGTGGGGATGGAGCAGCCGTGATAGATGAGGCGATCATCGGAGCAACTCCTTGGAGGTGGAGGACGGAGCGGTTGAACCGGCGTGACGACGAGATGGACGGCGGATCCTCATACGGGGAGGTGGACGAGGGACGTCGAGCTGTTGCGGTGGACGACGTCGTCGGGGAAGAGGCTCCGGCTGGGCAGCGGTGAAGTGGCGGATGGAGGAGAGTGGGGTTTCGCGGCTGGAGCAGAGAGGTTATGGCGTCCTGGGATTTTGAATGGAAAAAATAAGGTGATGGGAGGGGGTGAACCATGACTTAGGGACGCGCTTGTCCAAAATGTAGGCTGTGTTACAAAAGTACCCCCTACCAATTTGAACTAGCGGCCCTTTCGGTTCAGAGTTAGAAGGGGGATTTCGCGTGTCGGGATTTGCCAGCTGGAGGGAGTCTTCGTGCGCGTTGTAATTTCGGGATAGCAAGGCGTGGGTTGTGAAGGCGCCAGTTTTGGGAGCACGATATCTGAATTTTTGGGATATAACAAGGCGCGAGTTGAATTTTTGGGACAAGCCTAATGTGTAATATTGTACTTGTACGTACCAAATCAATTCACACTTCCCTCAATCAAAAAGAAAACGAAAAAAATAAAAATATTCACACCACACAAAGAGAGAGTCTTGCCCCATTTTACTATAAAAATGCTATTCAAAGCTACTCCCTCCTTCCATCTATATAGGGCCTAATGCGTTTTTCGATCCTAACTTTGACCAAATATTAGAGCAATAATATATGACATGCAACTTACACAAAGCACACCGTTAAATTTGTTTGTGAAAGGTTCTTTCAATGATATAATTTTCAGATTGTGCTTGTCATGTACTATTAATCTTGTCAATAGTCAAAGGCGGTCTTAAAAAACGCATTACGCCCTATATAGATGTAAGGAGGGAGTATGAATCCATGTTATGTCCAATTAAATTTTTTCGCTTGTTGTATAATGCATGTAACCTACCCATACCAATATTTTAGTGCATTCCAAATGTCTATACTACCGCTGCAATTCGAACTGAATTTGAATTCGTTTCTCTATTTCAATAAGAATCTACAATCATGATTGTTGCCAACTTCAACCATCATTCGTGTATTACATTAATAACACACCACATGATTACTATAGAGATAGATATGAACTATCTGTACTACATGAACTCAAATTCTATTTTTTTGAATACACTTGATGTTGATTCCAAATAATAGTACATTTGATGTACTAAGTATATATTCATAATCTAAACCATGTTCCATACGTGTACACCGTGTTTATCACACATATTATAGTGCCCCGCCCCCTACATTATGACAAGTATTAGGCCTGAGCTGCAAAAGCCACACATTAGCCCAAATTATGATGAATGTTCTATATATTATACGTAGTACTAGCAAGATGCCCATGCGTTTCATAGAACATCAACATGATCAAGGGGAGGCCTAATTTGCAAATATGGAGAGGGGTGTGGGTATCTTTTTTCAAAATTTCCATAGTTTCCTTCCTATCCGTCAGATATAAATCTGACGACCTATATTGCAGGATGGCAGGCACACCATTATCAACAAATCCGTTTTTATAAGGGTAGAGATAAAATATATTATATGTAGTATAACATGTTCATAACCACACCATGTGTATAACTGTTATATATATTCACACAAGCGTCGGTTTAAAACACTATGATAAATTCTTCAAATATCCGAATTCGCTTTTTATAATGAAGTATGATCTCTATTCATCTTTTACACCCACACAATGCTCTTAGCTTTGTAGCTAGCTAGCGCTAACTTTCTCTCGTGCATGCACACGCCCGCATCCCTCTCACCCTCCCTCAACATTCTCTAGCTCCATCGCGCAAATTCGTCTCTTCACTTTAGGTCGTTCACCCATGGTGTGTGTAGGCCCCCCAGCTCCTTCTTTACGTCACACATCGATCGATATGCCTCTCTAGCCAGGTGTGCCTAGCACAAAACACAAGCTTCCCCTCTTCTCTTATCATCGTCCATGCCTCACTCCCACCACTCTTTTCATCGATCTCGTACTCGCACACTCCTCCCCCCTCAATATAGTATGACTCTTGCACCACCTCCTAGATGAATCCCTCTCTCTCTCTATCCTTCTCCACGTGCCTCATTTGCTTCTAACACACACATGCATGTATATCAATCAATCTCCCAACATATACCTAGGTTGACTTTAACTATCCCCCCATCGATCGACGTACCTCACAAGTTATGTCTCTCCTTTCCCTGACAAAGGATGATTGATCTTCCTATATAGTTATGTCTGCTTACCACAGCCATATCGCCCCCTCATCATTCGTGCATCCATCCTGACCCGTCTCTCACACGCATGTGCACAAACAGACAGCCATCCCCTCTCTTATTGATATTGCAGGCGTGCCCTACGGTTGTCTAGCAAGCATATCCCATCATTTGTTAGAAGCAACTCCACTACCACCCCCCAACACTCTAGCTCTATCTCTCTCCCAACCTTATTCCTCTCCTACACATATGCATGGATGCCAATCTATCTCCCTTAGTACATGAGGTAGATCGATCTCCCTTAATACATGAGGTAGGCCTCTCTCCTCCTCCACACATATACCAACCATTGTACCTCTATAGTTAATTAGGCCTCCCCCCCACACCCATAGTCGAGCGTTGTAGGTAGGTATGCATGCCACAGAGACAAACTGCACCTGTCCCCTCTCATGTTCCAGTTGGCCAGCCACTCTATATCTTTGACGTGGGCACACACAAATTCGATGGCACTCTTTATCGATCGCGCGTGCACACACACACACATCATCCCTCTCTTCGATTCTATGGACACCTCAAGCCAATGATACCTCCACTCTCTTCTCATGGATCGCCCCCTCTATATATATATATATGATATATCTAGGACTCTATTTCACACACATTGCATATGTTACATTTTTTGATTGACCCCACCCCCACCCCCCAAAAAAAACTCTCACGAACCCACACACTATACTATCTCTCTATGTTTGTATCTCTCTCACACAACCCCACGTAGGTGGTGTGCGTATACAAGAAGAGAATATGTGCACCGTGCACGTACTCACACTTCGTGCCCAGCCACACCCGCGCGGGTACACGATGGAGCTCATTTCTGTACGAAATGGCAGCCCACGTGCTAATTTTAACACGTGTAGCGGTTTTTTACCTACGGAGGTCGTGTACCACATGTGTACGAAACAAAGTTCGACTTAATGCATTGGCGCGTTATTTTTAAATAAAGTTATATCACTGAATGGCACGTACACAGAATATAAAATGATTTTTATGGAGAAAAAGGTAGTCCGCTCCACTATATACATTGGAGCCTGCCTGCCTGGTTTGTCTCTCTTCAGAGTATCTCACACAAGGCTGCGGTGGCCTCTCTCTCTCACCGTTGGTCACTGATCTGGCCGCATCCCGCCCGCCGGCGGAAAGGGAGGACGTGCATCATTTCTCCGTTCGACGGCGCCGAGGCCACACATCCCGATCTACGGTACACGGCGTTCTCTCTGACCAAGCTCCGGCGTGGTAGGGCCTATGCCACCTGCTCGCTGCCATAGTATGGGCAGATTCCGCCCGCCGCCGCTCACCTAGTTACATCCCAACGACCTCCAGGTATCCCCTCCGGCCTTGCTCCACTGCCCGTCTTCCCACGTCGCTGCATGTGGATCTTGCATAGTTCTTTGCCCAAAACGTAGCTCGTCCGGCGTACTTTCCATATTGCAATCTCGTCCTCACACCGTTTTAGACAAACACAACCGTGTTGTTATCTTCCCTTAGGACAAGGAATATGCTTCTTTTTTGTCGTCACATGTGTCATCAACTGTTATTGGCCAGTAATTGTTTCCTTTCTACCTCTTTTTTGCAAACAGGGCTATCCATTTCACCTCGTTGCTATTACGACCTTTTGGTGAACTGCACAAATCAATTTTTCCTTAAGAGTGTTTTGTAGAGTTCTACCAAAATGTCACACGAGCAACGTCTCTACATTTCAGTGCGACTGCACAAAGGGAGATTGGTTTTGCTCTATCCTCCTCATCCAACTCCGAGCCTAATCTTCTCCAACTAGTTAGTCTTAAGAGAGACTGCAAAGGTGGCCGGCTTCTATTTGTGTGTTTATTGTTTCATCAGCAATCCTCTATTATCGTAATCACACTTAATATCTTTGGAACAGGGACGCTCAGCTCTATTTTAGTGGAACTGCACAAAATGATCGGAATGTTGCATGCTCCAGACAAATACTTTTTTCCCAATATGCCTTGTTGATTTAGACAGAGCTGGGGGGATGTTGCTTCCAATAAAAGCATGGATCAATTTTAATTTAACACCTTCTCACAACTTTGTCTTCAGTTGTGATGTAAATATTAGCTCTGATTGGCAAGGAAGTTAGTTTTTTATTGTTTTCGAAAGAGCATCGATGGCAAGACACACGAAACAAAAGCTGGAAGCTCACACCATTGTACAATTTCATGTCGCTGGAAAATTATTTGTATAGTACGTCAATTATGTAAACAAATGCTGGAAGCTTGATAGCATTGCCAGAAGGCTCTTCGGCATCCGGGTCCATGTGCCATGCACAAAACTATACTCCTTCGTTCCTAAATATTTGTCTTTTTACAAATTTCAAATGGGCATATTTTAGAGTGTAGATTCACTCATTTTGCTTCGTATGTGTACTCCCTCCGTTCCTAAATATTTGTCTTTCTAGAGATTTCAACAGGTGACTACATACGGAGCAAAATGAGTGAATCTACACTCTAAAATTTGTCTATATACATCCCTATGTAGTAGTCCATCTGAATCTCTAAAAAGACAAATATTTGAGTAGTCACTCGTTGAAATCTCCAGAAAGACAAATACTCCGGAGTATATTTAAGAATCGAGGGGGTAGTGCACAGCCGCATGGGAGACTCATACCGGTCATTGTGTGGCATTAATAGTGAGTAATGAGCAGTCAAATCATAAGCCCCACCTTTCCCACTGTAAGTTGCTCGGAAGAAGAAACCATCAATACGCTCTTCTTTGAATCCGCTCATACTACTCCATCCGTCACTGTTTATAGAGCACACTTCAGAAAAAGAGAAAATCTCTGGGACCAAGGCGTCTAGCGATCGACCTAAAATATAGCATTGGTAGTTATAGCATGGCGTCTATTACTAGAGGAAATAATGCGTACACACATGAGGAAATAATGCGTACACACATGCATGCAGTGCTTCCACCCCCGGTACACATATGCATGCACTTACTCCACTTCGTAGTACTACATCAAGAGAAAATTGTGATTACCACGCCCTAATTAATTGAGAATTAAACCAAACGCGTCTAAAGTCTCTCTGGTGGTGGAAATGCATTGAGAGAAATGCATCATAATGAAGCGTGCCCTGTAAACTGTGACAGAGGGAGGAGTAGTATGAAGGTGCAAAACCAAGTACGCATATAGCCAGTTGGTCAACGCACCTCCTCTTGGCACATCACTGACATGTGGGACCGGAGTGTGAGCAAACCGATCTCAATTGGCGGCAAAATGGCCAACCCATCGTTCCTTGAGACTAGCCACAATGGATAGTAACATACACATATCCCTAGACTATATTACTACCTTCATAGTGGGCACTAACATAAGTATGATAACATGCAAACCTTCATTTATTAGGTTATAGACTCATATTGCTTTGGGACATGTGATGTTACAGTAACTAGCTAAGTTACTATAACTATCTCTCTCCTCATTAACTCATTGCCACATAAGCAGATTTGCTGAGTTGGACTCGATGTTACTGTTGAAGTTACTCCCACTGTGGCTAGTCTGAGAGAGACGAGGAGCAAGAACACACAGATGGGCTCGCATGGAGGCCAAGATATATTCGAGCATGGTTGATCGATATCATCATTACATGTTGGGCTGCTGTTTTATGCCCTTCTCCGGAATAAATGTGTACTTTATCAGAGATTAAAAAAAAGAGTACAGAGGCTCCACCATGCGGTTCTAGTAGTATTACTACTCGTACTACTAAACCTTGCGCTTGGCTCTTCGCCTCTTCATGAAGTCGAACAATGATGGTACTCCGCATGTTCGGTACTACAGTGTATGCCTCTGGCAATCTGACAGCGAATGAACTGATGCATGTCCACCGCCTGGGCGAGGGTACATTGCATTAGTCAAAAGGCATAAGCGAGCTTCACCTTGTCATGCAAGCTTCTCCTCGTTCTGCGAGTTGACGGGACACACCAACAAGTAGTGCTAGTCCATACTCCCTCCTTTTCGGTTAATATGGCTTAATCTTTTTTGCGGGTAAATGAGAGAGATTTATTCATATATAAGCATTCTTAGGATGATCAGCCAAGACACTGGTCACTAGGAAGCGAGGTACCCCGCAAAAAAAGAAGTAGGAAGCGAGGTGTTTCATCAAGCCAGCTCTCGGCCACATTCAAAGTGCAGCAAGCATGGTTTGCACAAAGATGCGTCGCAAGGTTTGCTGACCTTTTTACATGCTGAATAACAAAAAAAGAGGAAATATTACTGAGCGCTCCTATTTGTAACAAGATATGAGCCAGAATTAAGAGAGAATTGTGGCGAGTGTTCCATGCAATCAACTTCCATTATCACATGCGAGAACCCTCGAAGAGAACCAAATGTGTTGAAGATTTCTTTATCACATTTTAAAAATATAATAAGAGTGCAGACGCTCCTCCATCCGGTTCCTAGTACTAGTATAGTACACACCTCTATAGACTATAGTAGTAGTAGTACTAGTTCTAGTAAACTTTGCACTTGGCTGTTCGCCTCTTCGGGGAGTGCAACAATAATAGTACTAGTACAATGTATGCTTCGGGCAATCTGACACCGAATTAACTGTTGCATGTCCACCGCCTGAGCAAAGGAGAGCTTGCATTAGTCAAAAGTTTCCCCTTGTCCTGCGAGCCATCACGCGCAAGCTTCTCCCGTCCTGCAAGCTTCTCCTCGTTCGGCAAGTTGACGGGACACAACAAAGTAATGCTAGTCCATACTGCCTCCTCTCCGGTTAATATGGCTTAATTTCAAATGAGAAAAATACACAGTCTGTCACTGTATATTTGTAAAAATACGGTCAGTGGACTTCATAATACGCTCATTGCGCTCAATATATAGTGTTTATACGGTCACTAGCTCACCCTGGCTGAGTATGTGTGTGCATGCACATGTAGGTTGAGCACTTGAGCGTGACCGTGTGTGTTCCGTCATGTGCTCGGACATGCATGCATTAGGGCATGCGCGCTTTTTTGCATCCATGTGTACGTGTAACTGTTGCATACATGTAGGGGGAGTACGTGTAGGGGCCACTAAAGGAGCAGTCAAATCACACAGTAAGTTAGTCGGAAGAAGCAACCATCATTTCACTCTTCAATGACACGTACACAATATAAAATAGTTGGTATGGAGAGAAAAAGAAAACCACTATATATACACTAGCAAGAGCCTAAGCTACAAGCCTGCTTGCTTGGGTTGCTCTCTTCACAAGCATAGAATGACGGTGGCCACACCGCTGGTCACATATCCGGCCTGATCCCGTAGCTAGGGGAAGGGAACAATGTTCTGCGTAGAAAATCCATAGTCGGTGCATCCCAATAGGGGGTCACCGCAGTATGGGCCGATGCCGCATCCCAACCACCCTTCTAGCTACAGCCCGATGTCCCAGGTAGCCCATCTTCCTTTTGGAGCCAGCTTGCTCCACTGCTGCAGCTCCCCACGTAGCTCCATCTCCATGTCGATCTTTCTCTACTTCTACCGGCTTATACTTGTGATGAGTTTATGTCTCATGAACTAGTGCTAGTACTATATTCTAATCACACATCTTCAATATCTTTGCCATCAGGGATGCTCAGCTCAATTTTAGTGGAACTGCACAAAAGCATCATATGATCCGAGGGTGCCACCCGTCTTTCGTTTGACAGATTCTACCTGGCTAGGAAATTAAATCCTGTTTAGGGTTTAGGGTTTAAGTCGTAGTGACCCCATCAGTAGTTTTTCTTTCGTACATGCTCTCACAACCTTTGTCTTTAGTTGTGAAGTAAATATTGGCTATGATCTGTGAATCATTGAGATGCATCAACATGTGTGTTAGTTTTCCTTTGTATTTGATGGAATGTTGTAATGGGGCAACCTTGGAGTAGGAATGAAAATGGAGTGGAAAGTTTCCGTTTTTCTGGAGAAAAAATGGAAACGGAGAGAAACCAACGTTTCGTTTTGTTGGATCATGCCATCAAGCAAAACCAACGTTTAAATCACGTCTTTCGCGTTCGTGTCTCACCCTCCTCCACGGCTGGACCCCACACGGTCGCTCGGCATGCCACTCACTGCAAATCGAGTATACTATAACTTTCCCGCCTGCTTGTCGATGGATCGCGCCAAGGAGTAATAGTACTACTGGAAGAGATTGACGAGTTGGGGGAGGACAGCCAGCTGTAGCATGGACTCCCAAGAACTTTTTACATGCATGTTGTGGCCGGCTATTGCGACCTTTGAACATGGAGCAGTCGCGTGCACCAGGAAGTGGCGCGGGCGACGCTCTCTCGGCCGGCGCACTGCTTCAATGCCGGCGCCAGTGAGAGGTCGCGTCCGCTCTGGCCGGGCATGAATGCGGCACTGACCATTTTGGGCGGGAAGCACGCGCGGGTGATGAAGAGGGTTCGGGTTGGTCAGGAGCGGCCGTGGCAGCGGTCCGGATGCCCGCAAACAAGAGATGTTGTACGCTAATATTGCCGCGTGTAGAATTAACAACGTAAATAATGTGCCAGTTGGACAAATATGATTGGAGATGCAGATGGAAATGGAATTTTACGTAAACACGGATATGCATGTCTATGTCTATGTGTGTGTGCGCGACGACTCTGGCGACCTGGAAGCGGCGGCATGTTTTTGATCGAGTTTTCTTTCTTGGTACATTAAAAAATTGTCCGCCAGTTTTCGTTTCTTTTTTCCGAGTTTTCTTTCTTGGTATATTTAAAACCACTCCTATGGAGAGATTGTTTTACTCCATTATAGCCTCTTGTTTGATAGAGTTTCTCGCGTCTCGCTCTCTCACCCTCTCCATATCAAAACAAGATGACAGTGTCCACACTATCTCTCTCCTCAACGGTGGTCATAGATCCGGCCGAATCCCATCCGCTACGGGAGGTGAGGAGGTGCAGTGTTAACGTTGTCGCCGTCGGCGATGGAGGAAGCCGATGCGCACCGTCCTCTCGGAGCCGGCGCTGGCACGGACGAAGGTCCTCCTCGCCCATGTTCGTTGCAGTCGTGTGGGCAGATCCCGCCCACCCGCCTAAGTGACATCTCGCCCACCTAAGGTATAACTTCTTGTACCGGTCCAGCTCCCAGGTCGCTGCATGCGGGTTTTCTTCTATGCGACTACTCCCCAGCTCCCCATGTATAGTAGCTAGGGTTCGTCGGCTAGTCCAACATCACCTACTATTATAGAGGAAATGCCACTCGAAAAGTTGTCCTGATTTATGCCTCGGTGGAGGTATATATGTGGTTTCGACAAAAAGTACATGGTGGTTGTGCAGTCATTGTCCATATGCTCCTATTGCTGCTGCTAATCTTATACTATCACTGATTAAATGAAGAAATGTTTTTTTCTCGGGTATCCTGGTTTAGTTCCCATCAAGATAATCATGATGCTTCTGTTTGTTGGTGTACTTTTCATAATTCTTATTGAC
The DNA here is from genome assembly GCF_018294505.1 of Triticum aestivum. Lineage (NCBI taxonomy): Eukaryota > Viridiplantae > Streptophyta > Magnoliopsida > Poales > Poaceae > Triticum > Triticum aestivum. Next base: position 553,325,648 of record NC_057797.1, on the reverse strand, counting down.
AATTGAGATGTCGTTGTTAATCTTGTAAAACAAAGTAACAACACTATATCCCTTTTTTATATTTTTGGAAAGGGCGGTGCGTATCTCCATACCCAGGCATGTCTTCCTCAATTTTAGTGGAACTACACAAAATTGGATGGCCATTGTTGTTCCGCCTCACTGTCCTCTGCCACATGGTTCTTCCTTCCTCGAGCTTGATTACTGAGAAGAAACGGACTACAGTGAGGATTTGTCGAACTTCTTAGGTGCCTCACCCAAACTTGATGCCAAATGGATGATGCATCACCACGATGACCTATCGATGCTCATGGTTGTGCCTCATGGTTGCGTCGGCTGGTGAAGCTGATCGATTTTCGACGAAAAAACAAGTTATCTTCCATCAGTGCTCTTTGCTTGTTACGCACAAAGATGATATCCTTCGTCAGTCCACCTTGGTTGCGTTGGAGACGCAGTCGTCTTTCACGTTGGTGCAATTTTATCACACAATTGGCTATAAACCAAATGTTTCCTCGAAGAAGGATCAGCGTTGGTACTAAGAGCATAAGTTTTGTATTGATTTATATGCCTTCTCACAACTTTGTCTCCAGCTCCCCTGTAATTTTATTTGTCCAGCTATTAACTTTGATTAAAAAATGGTGTGGACTAAAAACCCGGATGGACGTAGTAGCCCTCCATTTTTATTTACTCCGCATATTAGATTTGACTGAAGTCAAACTTTGTAAAGTTTGACCAAGTTTAGGCCGAACACAACAAACCATAATTATTAGAGAGGGCAAACTGTACATACTCTCAACCTTTCCGATAATTGAAATTAAAATTCTTTATTTGTACACACTCTCACACATTTCCAATAATTTGGCGCATGTGTGGTTGTTCACTTAGAGGGAGGGTAGTGTATCGCACGTGAAGGACAGAAAGTGCGACCAAGACGCGTGGACAGTAGTTTTCTTCACTGGCACGTTAAAAAAGAGTTCCGTTTCATACTTACACAATTTAAAATGATTGTTATGGAGAGAATAAGAAAAATACTCCACTATATATTAGTCGTATACACGAGTACTATATGGACGCAACTTCATTGACTTTAGTGCACCTGCCTTTGGGTTTACCAAAAGCAGGTGCAGTTAAGACACCGGATCTCAGTCCGTACTACAGTATATATAAGCTGGAGCCTTAGCACTTGTTAGCTAGGGTTTGCACTCTCCACACTCTCGCTTCACTACATATATATATACACGCTGGAGGCTCAGCGTTCCTTTGCTAGGGTTTTCACTTTCTCTCACCCTCTTCACCAGATCTAAACAAGACTATGTTGTGGCCTCTGTCTCTCTCACCCCCCTCACAATTGGCGAAGGAGGCGTCCAGATCCCGTCGCATCGGGAAGGGAAGGAGGTGCAGTGTTCACTCTATCGCCTTCGGCGAGGGAGGCAATCCACTGCCGGCTGCGCTTTTCTCTTTCACCCAGTGCTTGTACGGGAGGGCCACCGACCCCTTCTTCCTCGCTGCCGTACGTAGTGTGGGCAGATCCGACCTCCCACCACATGCCTTGCCACATCCCGATGACCCTAAGGTATAAGTTTCTTTGAAACCGTCATTGGTCTAGCTGCATGCTGATCTTTTTCGATTCTGTAGTCGAATCTAGGTCTTGTATCAAAGAGGAAATAAGGGTGCGGTGGGGTGGAGCATGAATCTAGGATGTGGTTCAATGAGGAAAGGAGGGAGGGAAAGTAGTATAGACTAGCTATCCAACCGCTTTGTTGGTCGAAAAGGGAAAATGGGGGGGGGGTAACCCGGTACACACATCTGTAAGGAGCCAAACTCTTTGTTGAAAAGGGAAAGAAACTGGGGGTCGGGTAGTTTGTGGAGGACTAGATTTGCTGCCCTCACATCAAAAAAAGTTTCAAAGAGAACAAATATGGGACCAACGCAGATATGCTACTTGGCTACATACTCTGCATCACCCATTTATACGTGTGGACGCACATGGCGCTGGCATGTCCCATCCACATGATCGTGCAGTGTGTTTTGAGATGTTGTGCTACTTGTATTAGTACTGTTTTAAATAAATGTTGAATTGAAGCTATTGTATTTTAAGCAATGCCACTCTCAGAATTAACTACTGAACTATTTTAAGAGAATTTCTCTATTAATATGAATCAATGCAACCGTTTTAGAAATGCTACTATCCTATACTTTGTTTTCCATCAAGATAAGGTAGATGCTTCTTTTTGTGGACGCATGTTTCATCCTCCTTTATTGGCAGTAATTGTTTCCTTTTTTGCCTCTGTTAAATCAGGGATATCTATTCAACTTGTTGCTATATCAAACTTAAATGTCACACCGGCGACTTTACTTGATTTTAGAGTAACTGCACAAAACGAGATTGGATTTCCTATTCATGTTGGCAGATTCGTACGTGATCTTGTGTGCATCATGACAAGTTGGTACTTGCCTCCATCCACATGATCGTGCAGTTTGTTTTGAGATGTTGTGCTACTTGTATTGGTATTGTTTGAAATAAATGTTGAATTGAAGCTATTGTATTGCTATCTTTTCCCATTAAGTAACAAAAATGGGACCAACCCAAACATTATGCTTGTTGCTTTGTTACAACAAACTCTGCATCACCCCTTTATAAGTAGATGGAAGCACATGTTGTTGTTGCGTCCACTCTCCCTGGAACTATTTATGCTTTTTTTTAATCTAATGCCGATGGTAAAATTAAGCAATGCCACTCTCAGAATTAACTACTGAATCTTATTTCAAAACTGCAACATTTGTTAGGGATTGGCGGGATTACTATTTTTGTGGCCGCATGTTTCATCCTCCTTTATTGGCCAGTAATTGATTCCTTTTTTGCCTCTGTTAAAACAGGGATATCTATTCAACTTGTTGCTATTGTGACATTTTTCTTCGCTTAATTTTGGTGGAAATGCACAAAATGAGACTGGATTTCCATATATGTGTTGAGATCTCTCTCAGGACTTCCTCACGAGTTGTTTCAAATCTTGGTCTTGAAAGGTCAGTACCGACTTTCCTCAGAATTAACTACTGAATCTTAGTTCAAAACTGCAACACTTGTTAGGGATCGGCGGCAGTACCATTTCTGTTAGGGATCACACGGAGTACATGTTTAAGAAATGTATTGTTCAGATAATGTCTCTGTTATTATATATCAGTTACAGTGTTTTACAAATGGTACTATCCTGCTTTGTAGTTCTTTCTACATGTTTAACCAAGGTATTGTTAAGATAATGTCTCTGTTAAAATGAATCAGTCACATTGTTTAAGGAATGACACTTTTCTGCTTTGTCGTTCTTTATACATGTAGAAACATTACATTGTTAAGATAATGTCTCAGTTAATATGAATGAATCACACTGATTGAGAATTGCTACTCTCCTGCTTTGTTTCCCATTAAGATAAGGTAGATCAGTAGATGTTTTTCTTCTAGGAGTACAAGTCATCAACCGTTATTTCTCAGTATGTTTCCCTTATACCTTTTGTTGCTTACGGGGATATCAAAATTAAAGCTCAATTTTATTCCGACTTTGATTTTAGTTGAACTGCACAAAAGGAGCCAATGTGTCTAAGGCAAACTGCTGCATTGGTGGGTCCAGTTGGTCTTACCACTTTGCAGAAAGAAGCAGCCATTTTTTGCGCTACATTACACAAGGAATGATCGAGAAGCTTTACAGAGTATTGGTAGACGCTGGTGACATGACTAGTCTGCAGAGAGCATAGGAAACTCTACAACACGTGGAGTGCACCGGGCAAAAAGTGCCCAAACAAGTACATGAAGCCAGGACAGGACTCCAAATCTGTCAATGTCATTCTAAGCAACAATGATGGGGCATCTGGGTATGGTAATCTTTTTTCCATACTTTCAGTTTGTTATTCCACCGATTGGTGGGTTGACACTGGGGCCAATATTCATGTGTGCGCTGCTGTGTCTTTGTTTTCTTGCAGCATATAAATACGATATCCATAGGGATGCTCAGCTTGATTTTAGTGGAACTGCACAAAATGTCCATATGGTTTGTGTCCTCCATAATACTTCATCATGCACAATACATTGAATGGTTCTCTAATCATTCGTCGTCACCTTGAGCCACCGGACTATATGTTTGAATGGTGCTGCCAGCGTCGGCCATTAAGAAGGGTAAGAAGAAAGACAAAAAGAGAGATGGCTGCTTTACTTGTGATTCGAAGGAACACCGGGAAAACAAGTGCCCAAACAAGTACCAAGAAGCTAGGACAGGACTCCAAGTCTGTCAATGTCACTCTAAGCAACAATGATGGGGCATCTGGGTATGGTAATCTGTTTACCGTACTTTCAGTTTGTTAGTCCACCGATTGGTGGGTTGACACTGGGGCCAATATTCATGTGTGTGCTGATGTGTCTTTGTTTTCTGGCAGCATATAAATACGAAATCCACAGGGATGCTCAACTTGATTTTAGTGGAACTGCACAAAATGTTCAGATGGTTTGTGTCCTCCATAATACTTCACATCATGCACAATACGTTGAATGGTTCTCTAATCATTCATTGTCACCTTGAGCCACTGGACTATCAGATGACAAACTGATGACAAACCCTGCCCGTTCCACAATCATAGGCATTACATATTTTGAATGGGAAAAGCTTGTCAAAGTTGACATTAGTTTAATATATTGGAATTGGAAAACCTTGTCATTTTTTGCTCATTGATGTTAGCCAGAAGACACATGCATTTGATATTTTTTAGTGGGATGCCCTTTGCTGTGAGCAACGTCGATTGTTTTTTCCTATTCCCGTCTTCAGTTCAGAAGTAAATATTTACTCTGCTGAGATGCATAGTCACATGAATGTTGACTTATGTAAGATATTTTAAGAGTTTGTTCTGAATATTTTCTATGTAATGCCAGGCCTTGTGTTTGATCCCAAAGTTGAGCTTGGAATGTTGTGGCATGCGGCATCACGAGCTGTTCACGGTGCCTCCTGAGAATAATGCTTCGTATTGTTTTGCATGTCGATCTAATGCCAGTGATTTGCTTGTTAGGAAGATCATCCTCTTCTGTTGTTTCCGTGCTTAAGAAGTTCATCGTCTTATGTTTCATTCATAGCCTATACGACAAGTCGAGTAGGTTAGACGTGAAACCATATGATCTTCCGACCAACTCACATCTTAGGCCGTGATTGGATCGTCATTTTCCAACCAAAACCGCTTGTAAAACTAATGCTTGTAAATAAAAGCAGATGGTCTCGGGCGTAGCGCTTGGTTGGCCGATTTCGACTAGTAAAATATACACCGGTCTCTCAAATTACACGCATAACCCGCCGGTTTTACTTATAGACCTCAGGCCCTCGGTTTCATTATGCCTGTATTTTATGCGTTGTTTCTGATGACGAGTAAATTACACTTGTATCTTAATACAGGTGTGAAATAAACCAGAGCTCCCAAGCGCGGCCTTACCATTTCATGCCATCTCAGTCTCTCGAAGGTGCTCATAGGTGTCCGATGATCCTGGCTTCCTGAATGAGCAGCGGGCGCTGTATTAGACCATCTGTAGGGCCCGCAAGGCTCTCTCCGTTGTCCTTCGAGTTGTTGCGCTCGCTGTGGCGCTGAGCATTGTTAACATGGTCAATGAACATGAGGATTCAGGAGATGACTTTATTTTGACTGGATGCCAGTAGGGGCCCTCTAGGGCCATAGCCGTACATACACAAGTGCCTCCTTATTATGTACAACTATTTTTTTTGCTTCCTCCTAGTTTCCCGACATCACGGTCCCACACCATTGTCAACCTATGTAGTCAATTTAAACAAGAGAATTGCACAAGGTGCGGCCGACAGCTGGGACCAAGCAGCTCGAGCAGTATTTGTGTTTTTGAGACGTGAGCACTGCAGAGTTTTTCTTGGCGATATTTTCGTTGTTGTTCAGAGGAGAGCAGGGTATTAACTGGGCGGGCTGTTGCCCGCCTAGCCCAGGATAGATATCCAGCCCAGATATTAATTTTTTTCAAGATGAAAATGGCTAGCGCAGCTATACGTTTTTTTTTGAGGAATACCTAGGCAAGGTCAACTTGTTATTCTCCGCCCCGCTGGGCTACAAATCTTTCCTACGAGGGATGCATTAGGCTTAACAGGAAAGTTGGCTTTAAAAATAATAATTGGGATGTAATTATAAAAACTGGGTAGTAACTATAAAAAAATGCACCAAGCACGAAATTAGTTTATAAAATGTTATTTATGGATTTTGAAAATCTTAATTTTTAATTGTTGCACGCGCAATGTTTTGTTAGATTTTTACGTAATACAAATTTATATTTAATATGACTAGAAATTTCAGGATAAAAATATTTCGGATCCCATCAAAATGTGGGAAATTTTATTGAATTATGTCTTGAACGGTTGGTTGAAATTTTTAATCGTTGTCCTTGCTAGAAAATGGGTTGTACTTTTAACAAACTGTAAATGGGCTGTAGTAAATTCGATTAGAATTCAAAAATGGGTTGTACATTCTTACAAATCGCAAATGGGCTATAAGTTCTCTGCCACATACTTGTGGGCCTACTAAGTTGACGCGTCCCCTAAAACAAGAAGTTGATGCGTATGCAAGGCTTTGTCAACTTATTATAGTCAACACATGGTTCTAGCAGCAGTGGCCGTTCGATGTCCATCCAACGGATGTTGTGCTTCTTCTTCAATCTTGGATATTCTAGCTTCACCCGCCCAAAAAATGATTCCTCCCCCTGACATGTGGGGTGCACCGTTTCGCAAGCTGACCTGTGGGCCTACTAAGTTGACTTACCAAGGTCTTTGTCAACTTAGTCAATATGAATGATTCTAGCTGCAGTGACCATACAATGTCCATCCAATGGCCGTAGTGCTTCTTCAACCTCTGGTCTTCTTGCTCCAGCCACCCAAAACAGCGCCGGTCGTGCCGCCTGCTCTTGCCTCTCATGGCCGGCTGTGCTGCCGCGGAGGCCTCACCTCCCCCTACTACTCCCACCGTTGGCCAGGCCATCCCTCCACTCACCCACACCCCCTGTTATTCTGCAGCGATGGCAGCCTCACACCGCAACCGAACCAGTGAACCCTCGTACTCCTCTCCGCGCGGGCTTCCACTTCCATGTCTTCCCCAGCTCCATGTCATCCCCTTCCTAGGCCTCGCCTCTCGCCATCGTCCACCGCCCTGGTGCTCTCGGCGCGGCGTGGTCAACGTGGTCAAGGAACGACTTCCATCGGAAGAGTACTGTATGTGGAGAGGCTAATAGCTGAGTCCACGGCAGCCACAAGGAAGTGCCTCCTTATTACACATAAAATAGTTATTCCTCCACCTGACAGCACGGACCCACCGGACGGGCCACCATATTTGGCGAAAAAAACATTTCCCCCCTGACTGTTGGGACCACTGGATGGGCCATCGTATTTTGTGAAAAAAATGTTCCCCCCGCTATCAGCTCGAACCCACCGGAAGTGCCACCTTATTACGCACGAAAAATGAATACTCCCCCTGCTAGTTGGGACCCACCTTGGTGGGAGGCTAACTTGTGGGCCTACTAAGTTGACGGGGATGGAGTGCTTTGTCAACTTAGTCAATATGAACGATTCTAGCTCCAGTGATCGTACGATGTCCATCCAACGGCCGTAGTGCTTCTTCAACCTCTGTTCTGCTTGCTCCAGCCGCCCAAAGCAGCGCCGGTCGTGCCGCATGCTCCTGCCTCCCACCGCATGCAGCATAACCAGTGAACCCTCGTACTCCTCTCCACGCGGGCTTCCATTGTCGCGTCTTCCCCGGCTCCACGTCGTCCCCTACCTAGGCCTCGCCGCTTGCCATCGTCCACCGCCATGGTGCTCTCGGCGCGCCGTGGTCAACGTGGTCAAGGAACGACTTCCATCGGAAGAGTACTGTATGTGGAGAGGCTGACAGCTGGGTCCACGGCGGCCACAAGGAAGTGCCTCCTTATTACATGTAAAATAATTATTCCTCCACCTGACAGCAGGGACCCACTGGATGGGCGACCGTATTTCGTGAAAAAAAACATTTCCCCTGACTGCTGGGACCCACCAGCTACATCTTCGCATGCAAGGAAGTGCGTCCGGGCAAAAAAAATGATTCGTCCCCCTGACTGCTGGGACCCACTAGCTACATCTTCGCATGCAAGGAAGTGCCTGACAGTCGGGACCCACCTGGTCAAAGCGTACGTAGCGTTGTCATTCTGGTCGCGAACGTGTACGTACATACTGGTCGATGTAGAGGCGTGCACGTGTCGTAGTAGAGGCGCGCACGTAGCATGTACACGTACGTACAGCGGCCAGTGTGCAAGAAAGAAAATATGACCACGTACGTACATACGGGCAGGGTCTCGAATGCCTACCCGCGCATATGTATGGCTAGGGATCGTGTACATGGCTGGGTCAGAATGGAGAAACAACGTCGTCGTCGTGTTCATGGGGAGCCAACCGATTGGGTCGAAATAGAATGCGTCGCCGTGTTCATTGGGAGGGCTTGGACGGAACAGCTGATGGAAACGAGGCCTAGTGTACCGTGGAACGGAGGAAACAGCCTTGTGTTCGACCGGCCATGGTCGAAACGGGATCCTGTTCATCAGGAGGGGTCTGGCATACCACAAAACGGAGGAAACGGGCCTCCTATGGTCGAAACGGGGGTCCTGTTGATCGGGATGGGTGTGGCGTACCGCAAAACGGAGAAAACAAACTTGTGTTGGAGCGCTAGGGTCGAAACAGGGGTCCTGTTCATCGGGAGAGGTGTGGCGTACCGCAAAACGAGACTCCACGGGATACTGTTCATCTCCACCGTTGACCCCCTCCAGCCTCCAGGGGGATACTGTTCATCCACCATCGACCTCCTCCAGCCTCCACCTGCGACTGTTCATCCACGGGCTCCTGTTCATCCAGCCTCCACCGTGCGCTACTCCACCGGATACTGTTCAACCAGCCCTCTCCACGGGCTCCTGTTCAACCACCCCTCCACGGGCTACTGTTCATCCAGCCCTCCACCGTCTACTGTTCATCCAGCCCTCCACGGGGTGGTCCTATTCATCCTTCCCTCCACGGGGTCCTGTTCATCCAGCCCCAACTAGCTTGATCGATCAGGGTCCTGTTCATCTAGAGGCAACACCACGGGGTCCTGTTCATCCACCCCCACCGGGAACTGTTCATCCAAACCCCCAGCAACGATCACTGTTCATCCAGAGGCAGCATCGATCGGCTTCAGTTAGCAGCAGTAGCGAAGAATCGCTTGATCGAGTTCAGTTAACAACCCTCGATCGATCGCTCAGGTTCAGTAACGCGTAGCCTGTAGTGAAATCGTTGGGGTTCAGTTAGAACCCAACGCCTCGCTCGGGTTCAGTTAGAGCCCAACGCCTCGCACCCATGCGCGTGCGTGTACGAGAGAAACGCGCATCGCTCGGCCCTGACCACCCACCGTAACTGGGAACACCCCGATATTTTCCTCGCCCTCGCTTCTACCACGGTTTTTTCATCATGGACAGCCCAAAGAATGTCATGTAGCTGTGTCTCCGGCCCGCCCAGGATGAAAAACTCATTTTCTGTCATGATTTTTGTCATAGAAGTAGGAGCCCACCACATCTATGATGATACCGGGTTTTGTCACAATTATCATCATAGAAGTGTCATAAGTATGACAGAAAAAATTTCGTTCGGCCCAAAATGTCACTGATGTGTCTTTTTTTGTAGTGTTTTCCGTCTGCGTGATCTCGTCCTCCTCGTGCACAACCATCTCTCACTTTATTAGGGTCGGGGCATTACAAAGCTTTACCGTCACATAATATTCATACTACTTCAAGGTGCATTAAATCAACACATGCAAGTATCAAAAGGAGAGTGACGACATGCATCGGTAAACGCAAATTATTGAAATATATCGAGTGCGGTGCTTTGATGTGTCACGTCAACTTGTACAAGATTGAGAAGTTTGATTACTGCAATGCCCACTCCCTCGCGGACTGAGCTCCGGTGGCTCCACCTGCCTTTGGCTGCATGACAGGTGGGCCACCCGCCTATTGGGCCCACCTGTCATGCACGCATAGGCAAGATCAGTAAGTCAATGAAGCTGCGTCCCTCCCTCGCCCATGAGCTTGGTGGATGGCAGGACTTGGAGAAGCTTTCATTCACTACACGCTCTCCCTCCCGCACGCGGTGGACATGTAGCAGTTCAATCGGTGTCAGATGGCTAGAAGCATACTGTAGTACTCCTCCACTGCAGTAGTAGTCCATCATTGTTCGACTTCCCGAAGAGGTGAAGAGCCAAGCGCAGCCCGGACACTCGTTTGGCAGTTTCATGTGTAGAGTAGTCTAGGATAGCGTGTACCGTGCCTGTAAGCTTAAAATCGTTGGGGTCGGCTCCATGCTTTTTTATTAAAATAATCTTCTGGCCCTACCTGTCATCCTACTGATTGTAGTTTGCATGCTCATCTGGTCAAGACAAGAATGTATATTTTAATTTGTGGTGGGGTAAATGTTAGAGGTTGTAGAAAATGGAGTATTCTACACTACGGGTCTTTCAGCCAAGTTTAGAGGCAACCATGTGGGGCCAGTGCTATGATGTGTCGCGTCAACTCGTACAACGAGGAGAAGCTTGATTTTACTACTACACGCCTTCTCCCTCGCCCATGTGCACAATGGCTCACAGACGAGGACATGCTTTTTCTTATACTAATACTACAACAAGCTATCCAACTAGTTGTGTATCACTACTCAGTTTTTCCATTAGAAGTTACAACTACTCAAAACTGCCATCAATCCATGAGATGCCTGCTCAAAAATGCAATTAGATATCTCAAAAATGCCATCGTTAAGTTAGATGTTTGCTCAAAAATGCCATTAGACATTGTGATTTTCATGCCAAACCCGTTGACCATGTTACATGACAAAAATAAGCCGATTCTCACAATGATAAGTGTGGCCCCGCTTGTCAGGAGTAACCAAGCAAACAATTTTGCAGGAAAATAAGAATGCTATTGGGATCAAGTAGGCCCCACATTTTATTTTACTGTAGTAAGATAGAGGGAGAGCTGGCATGTTGCTCCATCGGTATTTATGTCATTATAACATGGCAAAAGAGATTTGAGTCACAATAATGGTGTCCAACACAACACACCCCTCAAATAAAACTAAGCACCCTGAAATTCTTTGACAAAACTAAGCACCCTGAAATTCTTTGATAACTAAACGGCTGGCTATATGATATTGGCCATATATAGTGTACGTATATAATGCGAAGAAACGAGTGGTAGTCGTAGTACTATACCAACTAAAAGATGAGTTGTAAGAAATACTAGTATGTACGTACTAAAGAGTCAAAGTAACAAGAAGAAACATAACATAGTTCTGCTGGGGGCTCAGCACAACACACCCCCCAAATAAAACTAAGCACACCAGAAATTAAACTAAGCAACTAATCTGGTAGACACTGCATTAGAACCACCATGAGCAATGACACTGCCACCTTACTCGGAGTCCTCGTCCACGTCCTCGACTTCGTCCTTGTCCCTCTTCCTCTTGGCCGATACTTCTTTGCTTAAACCGCACACTTGGCTCTTTCTCTTCGTCCAACCCTTGTAGATATTGAAACAAAGGTAGCCATCCATTGCACCGTAGTGGATGTGGTCTATATCTAGTACATTCCACTGCCACGCACGATGAAACGTGTGCGGAGGTTTCTTCTGTTTACCGTATGAAGGATGAACCATAGCTCCTACTAGGGTCAGCATTGAAGGCTTATCACGGGAGGACACCAGCCCATTATTCCGGAGGTCGAAGGGTTTGCCTATAACGAGGCCTATCCGTTCCAGGACTCTTATGTCGTTCGTAAAGTCTACAATAACAAATTTGACTCGGCCGCCCTTGAGGAACTTCTTAAATTCCTCGCACTCAACGTCGGCATGGCATATGTGGTAGCCCAAGAATAAGTCATGCACGCAAACCTGGATCACGGCGGGCTTCTTCCTCTCTTCCTCATTTAGATTCTTCTCTTTTCCCAGGACTATGGTGTACTCAACATCTAGCCAAGGTTGTCAGAATCGTGATTCTATTGTACGATTCTACGACTTTACGATCCAAACTAACCCCTATGATTGTACGATTTTTGTTCATAGAATCTACGTTTCTACGATCCTAATAGTGAAGATTCTACGATTTGCGATCCTGCCATTGGAGCTCCGATCCGATTCAAAATCGCAATTCTGACAACCTTGCATCTAGCCCAGCGACCCACTCATCATTTGAGTTTTCGAACATGCGTATGAAGCGATCAAGGAAGCCCTTGGATCTGAGATCAAATGGTTGCATGGCGTGATTCTAAACCTCTAGGTGAATATCCTATCCTAGAGGGTTATTCTGCAAATTTTTAGCAAATTAGCATGCGACCGTTCGATCTCAGATCCAAGGGTTGTCAGCAGCCCGTATCATGGTCGCGCCTAGCATGACCGTTGCCTCGCTCGCGCGGTCGCGCCCTTGGAGATTTAACACAGTGCATTAGGCTATCTGATGTTGGCATGTCATACATAGTCATCACTTAGTCACTCATACTACAACAAGGTTATCTATAAGGTTGGCTATAAGAGTATTTTTTGTTTACTTCTCTCTATCTCTTTATTCATAGTATTTATTGCAATTGCCAAGGAGTGACCTCTTCCAATGAAATGGTGCTTAGATGAGGTGCTATGGGCATTAAATGACTTAGCAACTCAAGTCCCCAATGAATAGGTGCTTAGTTTTTTGTTGCTAAGTTTGCTTCATCTAGGTACACGCGCTTAGCACCATTTCTTCCTGGGGTCACCAAACTAGTATCTCTCTTCTTAATTAACTTGCCACATCAGACTTTATGCCTATGTGGAAGGCTTAGCACCTATAGGATCAAGTACAATAGTGGGCTATAATCCCGCTTTACATGGAATTTTTGCATATGTGGGGGAAAGAGGCAAGGAAAAAGTGGAGGAGTGGGCTCTCATGCAAGAGCCAGCCTCAACATGGTGAAGCATCGGGAGAGGCACCTGTATGGAGGTGGTCAAGAATCGGGAGACTCATGCCGGTCGTAACCCCGCAGTTAAAATGATAATGGCAAATGAAATCAACGAGCCCCACCTGTCCAGTAGTAACTCGCTGTCAAATCACACAGCCCTACATTTGCAGCAGCCTACTCCCTCATCTTCTGGCGTCTCTGTCGAACCGACTAGGTGGAACTGCCCCGCCTACTGCAACCTCTTGAGCATGCATTGGTTTTTTCTTGAAGAGGAAAGGGTGATGCAGCAAAGGAGCGTAAGTATTTCCCTCAGTTTCCATCGATTGAAGAAAAAATAATGTGGCGGGTCAACTACGACCTAGAGTAGGATTGGGTCGTGGGTACGACTGTTTCGCTCCAGATCCGTTTCTAGGCCTGCCCTCACCAGAGAGGACGAGCCGGCCACGTACCCTCATCTCCACAGCCGCGCGCCCGGACCGGTTGGCCGCTCTGGCCATCTACAGCGTCCTTCACGCTGGTTCTGTGGCTCTGCCTCCGATTCTGCTGCTCCTTCGTGCCGGCTCTGCGGATCCGCCTTCTGCCTCTGTTGCTCCGAGCCACTGTCACGGCTGCGCTAGCCCGTCTCAGCTTCGCCTTCACTTGGATATGCTCCGAGTCGCTGTCACCTATTCTGCCCGAGTCGTCCTCAGCTGCCCACCGCAGCTCCAGGTTGCCATCTCCATCTTAAAATGCTGCTAAGCCGTCGTTCCGTTCCAACATGCTCGGCACCCCGCATCTCACGTCGCCATGAGCAACCGCTACTCGGCCTCGTTTTGAGCCGCCCTCGCGGCCCATGCCTCCGTGACCTCACCTGCGCCCGCGTCTCAAGCCGGCCCTGCCTCGCGGCCGTCTCCGCCGTGGCTTTGAGCCGCCCTCATCTCCGATAGCACGACCTGACCACTACACCTGCGAGCCTCCATTTCCTCGGTGTCAACCGCCGTAACCGGCCCCGTTGACCTGCTTAGCTCCACTCCTGAGTCGTCGGCCCGCTGTCACTTCTATCTCCCGCCTACAAGCTAGAGTCATCCCCGCAACCATGTCCATCCGCCTCGCCGCTTCAAGTCGGCCCCGTCCTCGGGCGGGTGTCCACCTGCTGCGCTGTGCCCTCGCCCGTCGGTGTTGCGAGGTGCCGAATCATTTGCATGATATGGTTCTCTTTCGGGCAAGACACTGACATGGCAGGTGGGATTTTCATGTGCAACACTAGCGCAAAGGAGTTCTTTGGATTCGACGATTTTCAGACTTGCCTTTTTTGTTGACAATGTCAAACAAGGGATGCTCCTTTTTTCTCTTTAACTGCAACGATCACAAGTTGTACGGGGTGTTTGAGTCTGCCTCTGATGATGGATGAGATATTATTGACAGAGCTGCTTATAGATCCTCTGCTTAGAGAGTAGGAGGAGAAAACCTGCTACGTGCATGGATTATGCGGCTAGAGTGTTAATCACATGCATATACTATTTACTTTCAATGCACTTCTAATACCTCACACACGGTTCAATTTCCAACTGGGAGTGATGGTCGTTACATCCAACGAGACAATGTCAGCAAAGGATCAGATTATCCAGCGATGCATGGCATGGTTTCCTAGGTAAAACAGAGGAGGTCAGAGGAGACGCACTGATCTTGCATTATCCAGCGTCAGTGTTCGTGTTCGCCCGACAAAACATCAGGTGATATTTATCCTATATTTTTTAAGTACATGTTGATTTATTTTTGGCAAACAACTACTCTGCCTTGCTGTATTTTTTATACGCAGGACAATGATTAATTATAAAGGTGGTGCCATGCTGTGCTTATGTAGTGTGCGTCAGCATCATCATGCACTAGCGTTTGCGCCCGCTTACTGTTGAATGGGTGTGTGAAAGCTGCCGCCCGTACAGCTCGATCTACATCAACTCGCTGGGATAATGCCCGCGATTTACTCACCCGTCTACGCTGGCTTGCAATGCCGTGGCCGGCTTACAACAACAATTTGAGCGCCGCGGACGGGCCGCGTTGAGCCTGAGCCACCCCTAACGCGTTAAGCCACCGGGGTTATATTGAGCTGCCGGAGCCGCCTGAGCCACCTTTATCGCATTGAACGGATTATCTGTTATCCGAACAAATCAGGTGATATTCATACAAATTTATTTTATTAACACATATTGTTTTCATCAAAGAACAATTACTTAGTCTATGATATTTTTTTGCAGGACCATTATTCCTTACAAAAAGTGTCATAAAAGGGGCATGAGCAAGTGTTATTTTTGCACTAGCGCTCGTCCTGCGCAAGTTGCCATCCCCACTACATTAAACTGACTCATTGTCCGTGCCCATGGCTAAAATTGTCTGCGTCTGTGCCGTTTCCAACGTCGCGGATGACTCTCTTGTCCGCACCGGCTTACAACACCACTGCCGACTCTCCCCGTCCGCACCGACTTACAACACCATGACCGGTTCACCCTTGATTGATTTCAGCTTCACCATGGTGATCATCAACTCCGCGGTGGATAATTTCTGGCTCAACATATCAGGTGAAATCCATCCAGTATATTTTTATATTATATATTGCTTTCTTGAAAAAAAGAGCAATTACTTTGGCTTACAAGTTCTCCAATGCAGGACAAATTATATCACTGAGTTGTTGATGGACTCATACCGGTTTATATCACGGTCAAATATGGAGAATCTCAAGACAACTCCTCAGGTCGTCTTAAGACTCGGGGGCTACAATGGCATGACTCGGAAAAATTAGCCAGTATCAATAATCAAGAACTCCGGGTCATTGGAGGGAAAAATAACCCGGCCCCGTAGACTACTTCTATATTGATAAGAATTTAAAGGTCGTCCGAAAATATCCGGCTCAAATGAAATTCCAGTTCAAAATCCGGTTCAAGGGAAATCTGTCTCCCACAAAGCTTTGGAGCTCTCAATATCTGGTTTAACATTTGGTTCAAGAAAAATTTATCTCTCGCAAAGCTCGAGTTCTCAGGAAAAATTAAAGGGACCAAAGAGAGTCTGTTGCAAGGCACAACTCAAACATAGGTACCCTAGTTTAAAAGGTCATTTGGGGGCTTCCTGTTCAAACATAGGTCGTATTCGAACCAAAGAGAACATAGCTCTCGGTACCCTCTTGATCGGCGCAATGCCAAACCTACTAGGGGGCTTCTTGATCGTATTCGAATCATAGCTTAACCCCTTTTGTGTCCGACTTTGATCTATTCAAATCAGAGTCGTTAAAAAACGCTCAAGGTCATTTGGGGGCTTCCTGTTCAACCATAGGTCATATTCGAACCAAAGAGAACATAGCTGTCGGTACCCTCTTGATCGATGCAAAGCCAAAACCATTAGGGGGCTTCATGATCATATTCGAATCCTAGCTTAACCCCTTTTGGTCCGGTTTATTAATCGTATTCGAATCAGAAGCCTTATTTTTTCTCTGTTTGGCTTAAGTTTTTTGAAAACCTTTGGTTTTGTCTTGAGACCTTTTTGTTCATATCTGAAGCATATGTGTGGTTTCGATTAAACCGACTTGACTTTGGATGATAAGTCGCCATATGTGACAATCATAAACATTTGGAAGTTTTGGCTTCTAAAGATTGGGTTATCACCCTTACTGCACAGGTATCCTAAACCGGCAGTACGATTCCATATCACAGGAACCGGTTTTACAAACCAGATTATATTATTCAAATCTTTAATAGCCAACATGGCTGGATTTTTATTATGGTTATCAATAGCCAATATTATGATGGAGGTCTTCAAAGTTGCTTCGGCGCAATGGTTATTATTTTATTAATGGACATGATTTATTTTTACAATGGAGGGAATAGTCCCGAGTCGCTGCAGGCTTACGACCCGGCACTTGGGGGCTACATTATTCAAATTGAGATTACATCAAATATGCAAGTCCCATGTCACTGTCAGCATGCACCATGGCACTTGGGGGCTAATGTAAAGTCATTTTTTGATCAACTTATTGAAGACCCGACTCATCCCATTGTAATGAGCCGGCCCTTGGGGGCTACCACTTGGTCCTGTCAAAAATTCAAGGTACACAAGCCTCAGTCCATTATATTGAAATATCCACTACTCAGTTGGTAGAGTACAAAGCTCTTAACCTTGTGGACGTGGGTTCAAGCCCCATGGTGGAGATTACATCATATGATGTTATTATCAATGAATCATATACAAAGTCCCAACTCAGTAATATCTTACTGAGCCGGCCCTTGGGGGCTACACATTGCTGCTCAAGTTTATATGATCTTATTTACAAAGTCCCTGCTCATTATTGCATAATGATCCGGCCCTTGGGGGCTACACTGGTTGAAATTTTTATGAGCACAAGGCAATTACAAGTCCCAGGTTGCTGCAAGCATGACAACCCGACACTTGGGGGCTATAGGTGATATGCATATAAGGGAGGAATAACTTCAAAATTCTCAGTTTTGAGCAAATCAGGTATTATATTATTATCGGAGAAATCTACAAAGTTTATGACCCGGCTTCATCATAAGATTAACCCGTCATCAGCAACAATTACATGACCTGACATCATTTGTTTATAACCCGACAATTTTGGCAATCATAAATCGGCATGATCTACATCTTTAAGCCAGCTGAATATCAGTTGAATATTTCAAGACCAATATTTTTTCAAATCAGAGCATTGAAGGCCGACTCAAATGGATTATTTCTTATAATATTTCTTTACAAGAGACAATGTCAGCAAATGGATTATGAAGCTGGCATATTGACCCGGATTTTCTAGGAGAAAATGTCAAGGACTTAAGGATGATCAGGTGCCGGCTTACAAGAATATTTAACCCGGAGCACAACCTGTTAAATTTGTTCTTGTGTTTTGTTTACAGCATAAGTTTAACATGGATAAATCTAAATTAAACTGGGGGATAATGTCGGGGATATACCCCGCGGTATTACCCGGCTGGATATATGACCCGGCCGGACATGACGTTTCATTGGTAACCCGCCAGAGGATTGGCGACTCACGTGTCTGGCGGCTCACTGGTGTGACGACTCACGAGCCGGAAGACTCATTGGTGACCCGGCGGGTGTTTCAGATGGATGACAAGGCCCAAGTCCCAGAAGGCCGGCTCATGTTATGATGGGCCGGATTAAGAGGAAAGACATAAGAATATTCTCCTACAAAGGAAGCAAGACTAGGACTCCACTTGTAATAGAGTAATCCTAATCCTAATAGGACTAGTCATGTAACCCGCCCCTTCAACATATATAAGGAGGGGCAGGGCACCCCTAGAGAGGTAGAAAATAATAGCTAAGGCTAGAGACAACTAGAGGAGAGATGGCTTATGTTGCGTCTCCCTCATGAGCATAATGAGACCTAGCCACAAACAGCATGCAGGGCTATTACCGGATGATGTTTCCCGGGGCCCGAAGCTGTCTAAATCCTTGTCTTGTGTTGCGTCTCTCGATCCCGATCAACCCCTCTCAAGCTGCCATAAAGATGTGATGGCCTCACTACTAAGTCCTCACACTAGGACATCTGCCGTTACAATTCCACGGCATCGACCGCTATCCAGCATGCATCTAGAGTATTAAGTTCATAAGAACAGAGTAACGCTTTAAGTAAGATGACATGATGTAGAGGGATAAACTCATGCAATATGATATAAACCCCATCTTTTTATCCTCGATGGCAACAATACAATACGTGTCGTTTCCCCTACTGTCACTAGGATCGAGCACCGCAAGATTGAACCCAAAGCTAAGCACTTCTCCCATTGCAAGAAAGATCAATCTAGTAGGCCAAACCAAACTAATAATTCAAAGAGACTTACAAAGATAACCAATCATACATAAAAGAATTTAGAGAACATTCAAATATTTTTCATAGATAATCTTGATCATAAACCCACAATTCACCGGATCTCGACAAACACACCTCAAAATAAGATTACATCGAATAGATCTCCAAGAGAATCAAGGAGAACTTTGTATTGAAATCCAAAGAGAGAGAAGAAGCCATCTAGCTAATAACTATGGAGTCGAAGGTCTGAGGTAAACTACTCACACATCATTGGAGGGGCCATGGAGTTGATGTAGAGGCCCTCCGTGATCGATGCCCCATCCGGCGGAGCTCCGGAAAAGTCCCCAAAATGGGATCTCTTGGGTACAGAAGGTTGCGGCGGTGGAAATAGGGTTTCATGGTACTCCTGGTTGTTTTCGGGCTATGTGAACATATATAGGAGGAAGAAGTAGGTGGGTTGAGCCATGAGGGGCCCACGAGGGGGAGGACGCGCCCAGGGGGTAGGCGCGCCCCCTGCCTTGTGGCTACCTCGTTGGTTGCTTGACGTCCACTCCAAGTCCTCTGGATCATGTTTGTTCCAAAAATCACGCTCCCGAAGGTTTCACTCCGTTTGGACTCCGTTTGATATTCTTTTTCTGCGAAACACTGAAATAGGAAAAAAAACAACAATTTGGGCTGGGCCTCCGATTAATAGGTTAGTCCCAAAAATAATATAAAACTGTAAAATAAAGCCCATTAACATCCAAAACAGATAATATAATAGCATGGAACAATAAAAAATTATAGATACGTTCGAGACATATCTGCATCCCCAAGCTTAATTCATGCTCGTCCTCGAGTAGGTAAATGATAAAAACAAAAAATTTGATGTGGAATGCTTTTTATAATATTCTTCAATGTATTTTTCTATATTGTGGCATGAATGTTCAGATCCGAAAGATTCAAGATAAAATTTTATTGTTGACATAAAATAGTAATACTCCAAGTATGCTAATCAAGCAATTATGTCTTATCAAAATACCATAGCCAAAGAAAACTTATCCCTACAAAGTCATATAGTTTGGCCATGCTTCATTTTCTTCACACAAAATGCTCTCATCATGCACAACCCCAATGACAAGCCAAGCAATTATTTCATACTTAGCCTTTTCAAACTCTTTCAACTTTTACGCAATATATGAGCGCGAGCCATGGACATAGCACTATGGGTGGAATAGAATATGATGATTGAGGTTGTGTGAGAAGATAAAAAGGGAGAAAGTCTCACATTGACGCGGCTAATCAATGGGCTACGGAGATGCCCACCGATTGATGTCAATGCAAGGAGTAGGGATTGCCATGCAACGGATGCACTAGAGCTATAAATATATGAAAGCTCATCAAAGAAACTAAGTGGGTGTGCATCCAACTCGCTTGCTCACGAAGACCTAGGGCATTTGAGGAAGCCCATCTATAATGAAAAATTCCCACTAGTTTATGAAAGTGACAACATAGGAGACTCTCTATCATGAAGATCATGGTGCTACTTTGAAGCACAAGTGTGGAAAAAGGATAGTAACATTGTCCCTTCTCTCTTTTTCTCTCATCATTTTATTTATTTATTTGGGCCTTCTTTTTTTTGGCCTCTTTTCCCTTTTTTCGTCTAGAGTTTCGTCCCGACTTGTGGGGGAATCATAGTCTCCATCATCCTTTCCTCACTGGGACAATGCTCTAATAATGATGATCATCACACTTCTTTTTACTTTACAACTCAAGAATTACAACTCAATACTTAGAACAAAATATGACTCTATGTGAATGCCTCCGGCGGTGTACCGGGATTGCGATGAATCAAGAGTGACATGTATGAAAAATTAAGCATGGTGGCCTTGCCACAAATACGATGTCAACTACATCACTACAAAAAAAGTCACATCCATGATATTTTGGGCCGAACGAAAAAATTTCGATCATACTTATGACACTTCTATGACGCTAATTGTGACAAAACCCAATATCATCATAGATGTGGTGGGCTCCTACTTCTATGACAAAAAATCATGACAGAAAATGGGCTTTTCGTCCTGGGCGGGCCAAAGACACAGCTGCATGAGATTCTTTGCGTCGTCCATGACGGAAAAAACCGTGGTAGAAGCGAGGGCGAGGAAAATATCGGGGTGTTCCCGGTTACGGTGGGTGGTCGGGGCTGAGCAATGCGCGTTTCTCTCATACACGCACGCGCGTGGGTGCGAGGCATTGGGCTCTAACTAAACCCGAGCGAGGCGTTGGGCTCTAACTAAACACAAGCGATTGCACTACAGGCTACGCGTTACTGAACCCGAGCGATCGATCGATGGGTGTTAGCTGAACCCAATCGAGCAATTCCTTCGCTACTGCTGCTAACTGAAGCCGATCGATGCTGCCTCTGGATGAACAGTGAGCGTTGCTGGGGGGTTTGGATGAACAGTTCCCGGTGGGGGTGGATGAACAGGACCCCGTGGTGTTGCCTCTGGATGAATAGGACCCCGATCGATCGAGCCGGTTGGGGCTGGATGAACAGGACCCCATGGAGGGCGGATGAACAGGACCACCCCGTGGAGGGCAGGATGAACAGTAGACGGTGGAGGGCTGGATGAACAGTAGCCTGTGGAGGGGTGGTTGGACAGGAGCCCGTGGAGAGGGCTGGTTGAACAGTAGCCGGTGGAGTAGCGCGCGGTGGAGGCTGGATGAACAGGAGCCCGTGGATGAACAATCACAGGTGGAGGCTAGAGGAGGTCGACGATGGATGAACAGTAGCCCGTGGAGACTGGAGGGGGTCGACGGTGGAGATGAAAAGTATACCGTGGAGTCCCGTTTCGCTGTACGCCGCATCCTCCCGATGAACAGGATCCCCGTTTCGACCTAGCGCTCCAACACAAGTCCGTTTCCTCCGTTTGGCGGTATGCCACACCCCTCCCAATCAACATGACCCCCGTTTCGACCGTAGGAGGTCCGTTTCCTCCATTTTGGGGTACGCCAGACCCCTCTCGATGAACAAAATACCGTTACGAACATGGCCGATCTAACAGAAGGTCGTTTCCTCTGTTCCACAGTATGCCAGGGCTCGTTTCCATCGGCAGTTCCATCCAAGCCCTCCCGATGAACACAACGACGCATTCCATTCCGACCCAGCCGGTTGGCTCCCCATGAACACGACAACAATGCTGTTTCTCCGTTCCGACCCAGCCATTCACACGAGCCCTGGCCGTACATATGCGCGAGTAGGCGTTCGAGACCCTGCCCGTATGTACGTACGTGGCCATATTTTCGTTCTTGCACACTGGCCGCTGTACATACGTGTATATGCTACGTGCGCGCCTCTACAACGACATGTGCGCGCCTCTACATCGACCAGTATGTACGTACACGTTCGCGACCAGAATGACAACTCTACGTACGCTTCTACCAGGTGGGTCCCGACTGTTAGGCACTTCCTCGCGTGCGAAGATGTAGCTGGTGGGTCCCAGCAGTCAGGGGGTGAATCGTTTTTTGCCCAGATGCACTTCCTTGCGTGCGAAGATGTAGCTGGTGGGTCCTAGCAGTCAGGGGGGAACGATTTTTTCGTGAAATAAGGTGGCCCGTCCGGTGGGTCCCCGCTGTCAGGCGGAGGAATAATTATTTTCCGCGTAATAAGGGGGCACTTCCTTGCTGCGGTCGTGGACCCAGCTATCAGCCTCTCCACGTATAGTCCACATCCGATGGAAGTCGTTCCTTGACCACGTTGACAACACCGCGCCGAGAGCACCAGGGCGGTGGACGACGGCGAGGCCTAGGAAGGGCACGACGTGGAGCCGGGGAAGACGCGACACTGGATGCCCACGTGTAGAGGCTGTGGTGTGAGGTTGTCGTTGCCGCAGAATAACAGGGGGTGTGGGTGAGTAGAGGGATGGCCTGGCCAGCGTTGGGAGTAGTAGGGGGCGATGAGGCCTCCGCCACATAGCAGCCAACCACGGGAGGTAGGAGAACGAGGCATGACCGGTGCTGGTTTGGGCAGCCGGAGCATGAAGACCAGAGGTTGAAGAAGCACTACGGCCATTGGATGGACATCGTACGGTCACTGGAGCTAGAATCATGCATATTGATTAAGTTGACAAAGCCCTCCGTCCCCGTCAACTTAGTAGGCCCACAAGTTAGGCTGCCACTATACTGGGTCCCAGCTAGCAGGGGGAGTATTCATTTTTTGTGTGTGTAAGAAGGAGGCACTTCATTGCGTGCGAAGATATAGCTGGTGGGTCCAAGCTGTCAGTGGCAGTAATGTTGTTTCATGAAATACAGAGGCCCTTTCGGTGGGTCCCAAATGTTAGGTGGAGGAATCATTATTTTGCGCGTAATAAGGAGGCGTTTCCTTGCGTGCGGCCATGGACCTAGCTGTTAGCCTCTCCACGTACAGTCCACTTCAGATGCATGTCGGTCATTGACCAGGCTACGCCAAGAGCACCAGGGCGGTGGACGACGGTGAGGCCTAGGAAGGGAACGACACGGAGGCAGGGAAGACTCGGCAGTTGTTTCCCACGCGGAGGGGAGTATGACTGTATGAGAGTTTACTGGTTCGTTTGCCGTCACCGGAGAATAACAGCAGGTGTGGGTGAGTAGAGGGATGGCTAGGCCAGCGATGGGAGTACGGTCGGGCGGAGCACAGCCGGCCGCGGGGAGGAGGGAGCAGGTAGTCCCGCCGACGCTTGTTTGAGCAGCTGGAGCAGGAAGAGCAGAGATTGAAGAAGCACGACGGCCGTTGGATGGAAATCCAACAGTCACTGCTTGTGCGTCAACCTTTTTTAGGAAAGCCTCAAATCTGTGGAAAACAACATACATCCCATCTGCCATTATTTCTAATAATTTACAGCCTATTTGCTAATTCTTAAGGTTTTTTTGTAGCCGATATTATTTTTGTTAGCATTACAGCCCATATTGTGGCCACGGTTAAAAAATTATATGAATTTTTGCGTATTTCGGTGCAGTCCGAACTATTTTTAATCCCGAAATTTCGAGTCAAATTCAAACTGATTTTAAAAATAAATGTATATCAATATAAAATCCAACAAATTTTCCACGCATAAAAATCAATGAAATTTAAAATCTTGAAATGAAAAAAAGAAATTTGAAACTAATTGCTGGTTTGATGTGTTTTAAAAATGTACAGCCCATTTCTCATTACTGATAGGCCATTTTCTTGGCCAGCCGAATGAAGCTCTCCTTGTCTTGAAATATTTGCAGCCCAACAGGCCTAAGAAACCGACTTACTTGGCAAATCACAAAAAACTAGGCTGTGGCCGTGGACCAAGCTGTCAGCCTCTCCACGTACAGTACTCTTCCGATGGAAGTCGGTCGTTGACCACATTGACCACGCGCGCCGAGAGCACCAAGGCGGGACGATGGTGAGGCCTAGGAAGGGGACGATGCGGAGCCGGGGAAGACGCTGCAGTGGATGCCCATGCGGAGAGGGGTACGAGGGTTCACTGGTTCGGCTATGGCGTGAGGCTACCGTTGCCGCAGAATAACAGGGGGTGTGGGTGAGTAGAGGGATGCCCTGGCCAGCGGTGGGAGTAGTAGGGGCGGTGAGGCCTCCGCGGCATCACAGCCGGCCACGAGAGGCAGGAGCATGCGGCACGACCGGCGCAGCTTTGGGCGGCTGGAGCAAGAAGACTAGAGGTTGAAGAAGCACTATGGCCGTTGGATGGACATCGTACGGTCATTGGAGCTAGAATCGTTCAAATTGACTAAGTTAACAAACCCATCCATCCCCGTCAACTTAGTAGGCCCACAAGTCAGCCACCCACTATGGTGGGTCCCAGCTAGCAGGGGGTATTCATTTTTTTGTGCGTAATAAGGAGGCACTTCCTTGCGTGCGAAGATATAGCTGGTGGGTCTGACCTGTCAGTGGGGGGAACGTTTTTTCGCGATATACAAAAGCCCTTCCCACGTACAGTCCACGTACAGTGCGTAATAAGGAGGAACTTTCCTTGCGTGCGATCATGGACCTCGTGGGTCCCAGTCGTTAGGCTCTCCAGTTACAGTCCTCTTCTGATGACTCTCGTATGTTGACCAGCCGCGCCGAGCGCACCGAGGCGATGGACGGTGGTGAGGCCCCAGACTGGAACAACCCAGTGATGGGAAGACGCAGCAGTGGAGTCGCAGACGGAGAGGAGTGGAAAACTTGACTGGTTCGGGTGCGGGGTGGGCCTACACACGGTAGAGAATAACAGGAGGTGAGGAGCGGAGGGATGGCCTGGCCGTCGGCGGGCTAGCGTTTCGCTGAGGAGCGTAAAACAACGCCGCTGGATGCTGGAGGCTAGAGCAGGCGGTCCCGTCAGCGCTGGGGGAAGAAGATGAGAGATTGAAGAAGAATGCCGGCCGTTGGATGTAAATCCAACGCCTTCTTAGGCTTCGACCTACTGGCCCACATGTCAGCCAGTCCATTTGTTTTGTTATTCCATTTGGTGGGTTGGGTAAAACAATGATGTAGCATCTATGCAACCCGTTTATATATATGGTAGAATTTAAAGCCCATTTCATTTTCTTGAAATCCGCGGACTTGCTGGGCTGGGTGAAAATATCATGTTGGGATAGATGGAGAAATGTTATAAAAACATAAACACATGATTGGACGTCTATTACAGCATTGGTCAGTAAAATCTTTGAAAGCTTATGTACGCAATCAGTAGGAGTTAACTTGCCAAGTTATATATAAAGAATTATTATTATTTTCTTGTAAGGACTTTCAACTTACAAAATAAAATATCATTTAAATTTGATGAGTTAATAGTACGTGGGGTATTATTATTTTTTAGGCTAGACGTGGGACAGTTGAGTTGGTTCTAGGGAAAAGTACTAGGAGAAAACTCAGTTTACATCGAAAAAGAAAGTGGGAGAAAATTCAGATATAGGATTAATGAAAACAAAAAATAAAGGAAGTGGGAAGGTCTATAAAATGGTTGGACGAACGACAGGTTTAACGGAAACTTATGTTGTTTCTAATATATATATATAATAGAATAAGATATAAATATAGGTTCAATTTTGCATTCTTATAGAAAAATAGAACTGAGCTGTGTGTTGTCTTGAAAAAACAAACATAACTTGGGTTGTTGATGTTATAGACAAGCTAGGTTGGTAGGCCCAGAGGCCGCTTGATACCTACTGGATCCAAAAAAATGTTGAAACATGTCGTGGGCTGCCCATGTTAAACAACAAAACCTAGGCCATGGACCTGGTGGGCCCGGGACTGCCAGCCTCTCGACGAACAGTTGTCTCCCGATTCCTCTTGTTTTGCTAACCATGTTGGGAACGACACACGGCGGCGCCGCGGCTAGAGCACCGAGGCAGAGGACGGCGTCGAGACCTTGGACCGAACGAACCGAAGCGGGGGAAGACACATGCGGAGGGGACTACGAGGGTTGACTTGTTCGGGTGCAGGGTGGGCTGGTGGAGCCGCCGCCGACGGACAATGTGTGGTAGTAGAGGGATGGCCTAGCCAACGCCATAGACTATGATGGCCAACCATTGTATAGGAAGAGGACGAAAGATTGAACAAAATAAGGAAATACAAATGGATAGGTGGTTGGTCCCATATGTCTGTGTACGAGACCTGCTGGGTCCACCTGAGGAGGGGAATATGTTGGGAGGAAGGAGATTCAAAGCACAACAGCCGAGTGAACTAGTTTTTTTGTAACGCACAAGTGAACTAGTTACATACATAAGCAAATAGCCACTAAAAAAAGCAAACAGGTTAATGGGTTCTTAAAAGAAATATTTCGAACAAAATAGATAATTACGACACATACGATAATGCATGAAACACTAAGATGATAAAGGTGCTTATAAATAGATAAAGTACAACATCTAGACCTTCCTGGCATGCTTGATCATGACGCTGTGGTTGTCCATGTACTCGTCGGTTACGGGAAGCAGACACGCCCTCATGTCCAAGATCTGCGTGTACATGTCGTAGCATGCGTATGCGTCCTTGGCCGCATAGGTTATGTAGGCTAGATTCAGATGTACCTCCCACGTGTTCAGGTCCTTGGTATCATTGTCTTCTTTCATGTGCATATCAGGGGTCGATGATGGTCTCGGCGAGGTCAACCACGGAGTCCTTCTCCTGCCCGTTGTTGATGATCTTGTATTGCTTCTAGATGTCGTCAAGCTTGTTGCACCAGATGGCCGAATTGTCGTGTTCTTCCTTCTCTCCACCGTAGCGAAGGTGCAGTCGGCGCTGCCGATGAAACGGGCGAATGCTCCAGAACTTCTGATGGCCCTATAGAAGTGGTAGATGAGAACCTCATCCCGCACACATACCTGGGCGATGGTGATCCGCTGGTCCCTGTCAGGAGATGAATGGATGGGCACAAGGTCTAGTCCTGCAACCTTGTGCTTTCTCGTCCTGTAGGTACTGCTTGAACTCGGTGAGGCAGAGCTTCATCGAGTCCGGATCGTTGGTGTACATCACATTCAACTTGGTGCAGCCATAAGACTGAATGGAGAACTCAAAGGGAACTCCTTGCTGAAGTCCATATCCAGCAGGCTCACCCCTCGGATCACTATTGGAGTCTCTTCAAGTGAACGAGTGTGTAGGCGGTGGCAGTAGTTCGGTTTTCAGCTCTTGGGGAACTGGATTCAACAGTAAACTGAGTGTGTACAGGTGACAACAGTTACTACCCCTCCCTCGTCCGCTGCATGGCCGGCAGAAGATGCACCCTCGGCGCATTCAAACGCCTCCATTAAGAAACCTACTCCGACCACACGTCAGTTCACGAGCGGGTCTTTATTGGTACTGTAATAACAAGAGTTAGTGGTCACTTTACTTAAATTTAATTAGCTTTAATAGAAATATATACTTAAAACAAGCAATGCATTGGCTCGTTCTATCAGTGCCACAGGATCAACATGCACAACAATTGGAGTTATTATTCTCAGGACGCACACGATCAACACATTTGTCGCACTTTCACAAAGATAATACTACCAAGTTTGAACTGTTTGTTATGGTTGTTGTCCTCTGCATCATCATGCCGTGTTTCCCAGCTTGCAAGATTCAGAACCAACAAATAAGATCCAAATAATAAGTACAACAAAGATGCCTACACATCTCATTGATTCCCAGCTTGCAAGATTCAGAACCAACAAATAAGATCCAAATAATAAGTACAACAAAGATGCCTACACACACTACAAAAAAAGACACATCCATGACATTTTGGGCCAAACGATTTTTTTTCCTGTCATACATATGACACTTCTATGACGATAATTGTGACAAAACCAAGTATCATCATAGATGTGGTGGGCTCCTACTTCTATGATAAAAAATCATGACAGAAAATGGGCTTTTCATCCTGGGCGCGCTGGAGACGCAGCTGCATGACATTCTTTGGGCCGTCCATGACGGAAAAAACCGTGGTAGAAGCGAGGGGGAGGAAAATTTTGGGAGTTCCCGGTTACGGTGGGAGGTCGGGGGCCGAGCGATGCGTGTTTCTCTCGTACACGTACGCGCGTGTGTGCGAGGCGTTGGCTCTAACTGAACCCGAGCGAGGCATTGGGCTCTAACTGAACCCGAGCGATCGATCGATGGCTGTTAACTGAACCCGATCGGGCGATTCCTTCGCTACTGCTGCTAACTGAAGCCGATCGATCAGATGAACAGTGAGA